>NC_051185.1:113803575-113831209 GCF_013339695.2 Rhipicephalus sanguineus | reverse complement strand
GAGTATAGACACCAAGTTAAACCCATAAGGGTGGTAAAGTGGTTTACAGTTGTACAGTCCGATAATCTGGGCTATTAACAAAGATTGCTTATTTAGCCTATAAAATGGTAACCGTAACGTGAAATATTTGTAGAAACGTTTTCAACGCTTGTTCAGAAGCGTTGATTATTTTATGTCAAGGCAGCTGTCCTGTTTAATTTGTTTTTTTTTTAGCTTTTCTGCAGAGTGCCGAAATTGAAACCTATGCTTTGCGCAGGTTAGCTGAAACACCCTGTATAACCAGCAAACTCTTTGCTGTGTTCACTGGTGGGTGTGTTTAGGAGAAATATGAATTTTTGAGAACTATACTCGCGGACAACTTTTCTTGGCATTGAAGCGAAGGCTACAGAGCCACAATGCACGTATCCTACCGCTAATGAAGTAGTCCCAAAGTGCGTCCGTATTTTCTGCGTGAGATATATACAATACTCTTCATTTTCTACATGTAGCTTTTTGAGACGGAACGCAGCGCGAACAAGCGAGATATTGTATTTATTTTACTGATACATTGTCTTTTTCCGTTCTTGCTGCGTGAAAACGTCACGCCTTTTACCCGTACCTTAGACGCTGAGCAGCGTTTGCGTCGAAATGCAACGCTAGCCATCAATTTCACGGCGTTACGAGACGCGCACCAAAGCGGAGTACTTCGCGTAGCAGTACATGTGCAGACGCTCCGCCCCCGTAGCTTTCCCTTCGTTGCCACGAAAACTTTTTCGCGAGTATAAAGCAGTTCGAACCCGACCTATGATTGAGGCGAAGGAGATTGCGGGGTCATTGCTCATGGAGCCAATTGTATGTAGGATTTGCTAACATAAGCTATCTGTATAGCCACGGTTGTATCTCTGGCTGCGCTACCAATTTGCTTTTCTGTAGCTAATTTCCATGGTCGGTTAAAGTTTCGCAAGGCAGACATAGTTACGATACCTTACACTCGCTTGACATCTTTTAGGCGAAAGTGACAAAAAAAGTAAGATATATGGGTGCAGATAACGTCCCGAGGTTTATTCTATTCAAAGTATAGGGCCAGTTAAAAAATCTGCGTTTTTTATTTCTTTGCAACCTTCTTTTTTAGCACGTCCGCTTGTCTGTTAAGCCCCAACCGCATGCACGCGATTTCGAGCGACGGCAACGAGCGACAGCGACAAACGGGCTCCGTCGCGATGTGTCGCGTCGCGACGGGAGCACCACATGTTCGCGACAAAGTGTCATGGTTGCTAGATTTAAAACTATTGCGTGCACGCAGGTAAATTGCAAAAAAGAATTACGGAGTAGATGAATGGCAGCATGTCAAATTTATTATTGATGGTGTGAGATAAGGAAGTCACAGCAGCATTACGGGATTTTCTTTTTTTTTTTGCAATGTTTTGTTTAACTGCGACAGTAGTATCTGCTGTGACCTCGAGTGGGCGCAAGGAAGCGCACGCTATTAAAGTCCTTAATATATAGAAAGTAGCGACACTCTCCTCCATATCCTCTCCCAAGTGTCCAACCCTCCCTCCCAAGTGTCCAAACCTTATCTATATCCTCTCCCAAACGGCCACCGTGCGGGCGCCGGTCCTATAACCGGCTCGCGCCACTTTCCTATGAAGAATTCTATGTCACGCTGATAACGCGCGCGTTTCCCGGGCGACGGCCCGTGAAGCGGGGTGGTGGAAGGCGGGAGAGGAGGGTGCTCGGCGTAGCGGCTCGTTTAAAAGAAAGACGGTACTTTCCCAAAATATCCAGGGACTTTACACGCTATTACACGCTATCTATCTACTACGCATCTACGACGTCTACGACGCTACGACGCACTTTAAACTGACATTGCAGCAAGCTACATCATTGCAGCAAGCTACCACCGAAACATCAAAACGAGCCGTCGATCAAAATTAACGACAAAATACGGCCGCTGCCTCGCTCTCCACGTGAGCTGGGGTTGCAAAGAAGGTAGGCTATAACTTGCATTCATTGAAGTACGCGCGGATTGGAAGCATCAAGAGCAATTGCAACCGAAGCGAGGATCGGTGATGCTTGCCATGTTGCCGGAAATCGTCACGCTCATTTTCCGGGCGACAAGCGATTTTTTCTAGTTTTCCAGAAGCTGCGACGCGACAAGCGACGGCGATGGATGGCCCTCCGCGACAGCAAATCATGTCGCTCGTCGTTGTCGCTCGTCGCTGTCGCCCGAAAATCGCGTGCATGCGGTTGGGGCTTTAGGCCCCGCATGCTCTTGGGCAGACCACGTCCGACCCAGCAACCACCGCAATGTGTCGCCACGAGAGTAAGGCCGGCTGCTCGAGCGCTCTACACAGACGTTACGGGGCTGTACTCTACTAGGGGAGGAAAGATAGCTGTCCTGTACTTACGCTATATAACCAGCAAACTCGCTTGCTTTTGTGATCGGTGGGTGTGTACAGAAGAAATTGGAAAATTTTTTAAAGCGACAGCTTTAGATGCTTCATCAAACGCGAAAATTGACCATCGGCGTCAATACGAGCGATGCCAGAAATCATCACGTGATGACGGCACAGATTGCCACTATTGGTGACGCCATCATTACGTTCCATAACGTGACATCACATGATGACGTCATCATATGAAATTGTCGCTTGGTGAAAGGCTAGCCGATTGCGGTAGCATTGCAAATCAGGTGATGTACAGAAGGCTTGCAATGCCTACGATCCTGCGTGCAAAACCACGTTAGTTGCTGCGGTAACCCATTGAACAACGCGGCCCAAGCTCTCAAGTGCGCATGTGCGCAATCTTTATCCACCTTCCCTCTCTCCTTTAGTTTCCTATATATATTCACGCGTTGCCATCTCTTGGAATCCAGTCAGTTACCCTTAATGACCACCGGTTATTCTGCCGACGTGCTACGTGCCCGGCCCATATCCATTTCTTCTTCTTGATTTCAACTATGATTTCCTTAACCCCCGTTTGTTCCCTGACCCACTCTGCTCTCTTCCTGTCTCTTAAGGTTACATCTATCATTTTCCTTTCCATCGCTCGCTGCGTCGTCCGCAATTTAAGTTGAACCCTCTTTGTAAGTCTCCAGGTTTCTGCTCCGTAGGTAAGTACCGGTAAGATGCAGCTGTTATATACCTTCCTCTTGAGGGATAGTGGTAGACTACAGAAGAACGTGTTGTTGGGCGAGTTGGTGCTTGCTGAAGGACATAATGCAGCGCTAAAAACACACACACCACAAAGTAAGGAACACGGTCGGTTTGTGTTCCTTACTTTGTGGTGTGTGTGTTTTTAGCGCTGCATTATGTCATTCAGTAAGTGGTAGACTACCATTCATGATTTCATAGCTTGCCGAATGAGCCCCATCCTATACTTATTCTTCTAGTTATTTCACTCTCATGGTTAGGCTCCGCGGTTACTACCTGTCCTAAGTAGACGTACTCCTTTACAACTTCCAGTGTCTCGCCACCTATCGCAAAGCGCTGTTCTCTGCCAAGATTGTTCCACATTACTTTATTTTTATGCATATGAATTTTCAGACCTACTCTTCTACTTTCTGTATCCAGTTCAGTAATCAGAGATGGCAAACGCGTGACGGGGAGACAGAAAATTAGGTGGGTAGATGAGATTACGAAGTTTGTAGGTATAACGTGGCAGCAGAAAGCACAGGACCGGGTTGATTGGCGGAACATGGGAGAGGCTTTTGCCCTGCAGTGGACGTTGACAGACTGATAATGATGATGATGTAGATGATGATGATGATGATGATATATTCACGAGTGTGAATAAAACCTGCGCTGTTTTTCTGTTGGCATGGTCCGACTGTCTCGTTTACTGCTGGAGCGGCGTGGCCGCCTCCCAACCAACAGTGGCGACGAGAATACCCACCGATACGCGTAAGCCGGGCCCAGCTGCGAGACCGAGACGAAGACACCCATCAGCACGTCCGCAGCCATGGCCCTCAAGCTTCCGGATTTTGCAGAGGAGACAGATAAGTGGCAAGCGTATCTCGTTAATATTGACGCCTACTTCGAAGCAAACGAAGTGACGGACGTTAGGATCGAGGAGCATTAAAATCCTTTGCGGCAGAATCGCACCGCGAAAACCAAGCTCGCTGAGCTATGAAGAAGTTGTTTCAACCTTGAACGAGCATTATGATCCGTCCTATAACGATATATAACAAAGCTTCAAGTTCTTTCACAGAAACCAACAGGAAGGGGAGTCCGTGCAGGCGTTTATCGTCGAGATTCGCAAGCTACCTCATAACTGCTACTTCTCTTCGATGTTGGAGCGAATGCTGAGGGACCGCATCGTATGTGGAGTGCGCTCGAAAACCTGCAGAAACAACTATTAGCCAAAAAGGACTTGACGCTGGCAGAAGCGGAAGCACTAGCTCTAGCAGCCGAAAGCGCGGAGTTAGGGTCGCAACAAATGACCGGGCAAGGTGACACCGCTAGGGTGTTCAACGTGAAGCATAGCAGGCTACCCGAAATCGGCAGGAGCGAACGGAGCAGCTTATCGCAGTACTGCAGCTGCTGTGGCAAACAGGGACACCAAGCCAGGGAATGCTCATTACTACGGCGCAGGTGCTACAAATGCGCGCGACAAGGTCACTTGGCGCGAGTATGCACATGGACAGCCACCACCAACAGAACCGTCGCGATAACAGTGTGTTCTGCGGAAAGTGAAGATAACGACTGTAACGCACTTCAAATATGGTCAGTGAAGAATAATGGAAGCCTGGTTCCGCCCCTACAAAAACAGGTTACATGGAACAGAGTGCCACTGAATATGATAATCGACGCAGGTTCACCTGTCTGCGTAGTGCCTAAGGCGATATACGAAGCCCATCGTCATAAGTGGCCACCGCTTTGTAAAGCTGCATTAACTCTGTCATGCTATCTTGGCAAGATACCAGTGCGGGGTGTTGCCAAAATGCAAGCTTCCTACAAGTCTCCAACAGTTGACTGTGATCTCGTTGTGTTAGACTGCGAAGGTGCTAGCCTTTGCGGCCGTGACCTGTTGCAGATGCTCGAGACACAAAGACACAAGAGGGACCGCTTCTTCACATCGCGTCACTCTCATCGGACGGGAAGTTGGAGAGTCGGACAGCGGCACCCGTGATACAACAGTACGCAGACCTTTTTGCGGAGGGCCTGGGAGCCATGAAGAGACCACCAGTACGGTTTCATATAAAGGACAATGCAACCCCAAGGTTCTGTAGGGCAAGAAAAATTCCATTTTCTTTGCTAGACAAAGTGTCCGCCGAGCTAGATCGACTCGCGGCCGAAGGCGTTATTACGCCAGTTTCCCATTCAGAATGGGCAACCCCGGTGGTGCCAGTGCTAAAACGTGACGGAACAGTCCGCATCTGTGGCGACTTCAAAGTTACTCTAAACTCAGTATGTGAAATGGAAAGTTATCCTCTCTCGACACGTAGTGGACGACATTTTGGCTACGCTTCGTGGAGGGCAGCAGTTCAGCATCCTATATCTACGTGATGCCTACAACCAAATTCTAGACGAAGATTCGCGCAAGCTAGCGGTTATAAACACTCACAAGGGCCTCTTTGTTATAATAGGCTACCGTTTGGGATAGCCTCGGCACCTGCGATTTTTCAAAGAACAATTGAGCAGGTGCTGCAAGGCCTCCCAGGGGTTCAAGCGTACTTAGACGACGTCCTGATAGCAGTTGCGAACGATAAGCCAACTGCGAACCTTCAAGCAGTCTTGGAGGGGTTCAGGGAATACGGCGTCAAGCTCCGCTCGGACAAGTGCCGAATAGGTGAGGAGTCAGTTAAGTATCTAAGACACAGAATTGACGTGGCAGGGTTGCACCCGTCAGAGAAGAACATCGAAGCAATTAAGCTGGCACCGACTCCTCGGAACGTCACAAAGTTGCGGTCTTTTTTGGGCATGCTTACTTTCTACAATAAATTTTTGCCTAATCTGTTCACGCTCCTGAGTCCTCGGTACCTTCTTCCGGAAAAGAAATCGAAATGGCCTTGGGATGAGCGCGAAAACGTTGTCTTTCGAAAAGCAAAAGCCGTTTTGTGTTCCGCGCCTGTGCTAACTCACTTCGATCCCGCACGAGAGCTATTTCTGGAGTGCGACGCGTCACCCTACGGTGTGGGAGTGGCACTACTCCACCAAATTGAAGGACAGTATCAGGCCCTTGGATTTTGATCCAGGACGCTTACCGCCACAGAAAAGAATTATTCACAGATTGAACGTGAGGCGTTGGCTCTAGTTTATGGCGTCACGCGATTCCGAGATTATTTGCTGGGCAGACAGTTCACGCTTCTAACCGACCATCAACCATTGCTGGGTTTCCTAAGAGCGGATCGTCAGACGCCGGCTATGGCCGCTGCACGCATTCAGCATTGGGCCATCATACTTGGTGCCTACCGTTATCGGTTGCAACATCGACCGGGTAAACTCATGTGCAATGCTGATGCTCTGAGCCGTCTACCCCAACCGTTACAGGAAGAAGTGGACCAGGAGAAAGAAGCTCAAGTTGTTCTGACCCTGGGCCAGTGTCATCAGCCGGCCCGGCCATGGAAGGAACTCCAGGCACTCGCCATCACGGATGAGCTACTTTTCCAGGTACGCAAGTTTACCCGGGAAGGTTGGCCGAAAAAACTCGACATGGAAGCTAAATAAATCGCCGATTTTTACAAAAAGCGGCATGAGCTGTCTGTTAGTGAAGAACTTTACTGGGGCCATCGCTTGGTAGTGCCGACAGCAGCGCGCGGGAAGTTGCTAAGGCTACTGCATGAAGACCACCAAGGAGTTTCCACCATGAAGGCGAAGGCCAGATCAATATTTTGGTGGCCGGGCGTAGAGCAAGACAGCGAGCGCATTGCGGCGACATGCCAAAACTGTGTGCAAGCGTTGCCGATGCCTCAGGCAAAAGAACCAGTAAAGTAACCAGAGACGCACGAAAGGTGGTCGCGTTTACACGTGGACTATGCGGGACCAATAAAAGGGGAAATGTTACTCATCATCGTCGACGCGCACACAAAGTGCATTGAGGCGCTTCCCGTGTCGCAGGCCAACTCGCATAGGACAGTCGAGGCCCTCAGGACGATATTTAGCCGCTTTGGTATACCGCGCACGGTGGTGTCCGACAACGGGACGCCATTCACTGGAGGAGAGTTCGAGCAGTTCATGGAGCGCAATGGAATTGCGCATATTCGAACACCTCCCTATCACCCCCGCGGCCGTAATCGGAACCGCCACTTCCGGGTCAGCAGCCGAGCACCGTAACCGCTACACCACCTAGGCTGACTAATAGGAACAGCGAAAATCCTTCGCGTTGTGTTCATCCAACCCCGGGTCTGCTCGGCGCCCCATAGCGTCTGCGCTCATGCATTGGGCGTGTAAAGCGAGCACACGGCAACATGCAACGCTCTTAGCATTGGACAGAAACGGCAACGCCAGAAAAAAAAAACGAAAAAAGAAACATGGTGGCGCCCGTCGAAGCTGGTCTCTTCCGCCTCGAAATTGTGAGGTCGCCGTCGTGCGCTGTGTAACCCGTAAGTTCCAAAACGACGTTTGTGTTTGCGTGATATTTCCGTCATGACGTTATGACAGCAGTACATTTGTGGCTGCATTGAAGTGTTTCCAAGATTCATTCTCAAATTCTCGAGGACAATGTTCAGAAAGCGTTGCTTAACAAGCCGTCCAACAAAAAAAGAACAGCTGATCTCAATAATAAAAGCAAAAGACACATGACACTTCGTCCTCAGCTTGAAATGACTCAAAGCGATAGCTTCTTCCACCGTTTATTTATTGCTGTCAGGACTGCGGGCAGGTAGCAAGTGGGAGTTCGGATCGAAGCGGGCTGTCGCCTTTGCATGGGCGCTACCATGTTCATCCGGCACCGCAATTACCGGTGGTTACCGATAGAATAATTAAAGGCACATGGCGTACACGCGAATCGTTGTTAGCGTATCATGTATCGCTGTGACGTAGCACGACCCAAACAAACGCAGTTGTCCTAACCTTCCCCAATTATAACGCAATTAGACATAGAACTGGGTCATTCCATGCCAACTGTCCCAACCTTGGCGCTCGACCACCTGCGATTTGCTTGAAAAGAATTGAGGACTATCTATGTAAAGAGAAAACTCTTCCACCAAGATATTTTTTGCTAAAAAAATTTTTCAGTAGCGTAATGCTCATGTGAAGTTTTTGGAGAAGCTCGAAACTGTGGCACGGAAAATAATTTATTAAAAATTTCGTTCTTTCTGAATTAGGCCGGGACGCATTGTTTGCTGCAGAACGATGATAGAATTTACACTTAAAAATTTTTTCGTCAATTTTGACGCTACCGTGCTTTTTTTATATGGGCTTAATTATGAGAAATATGGTCTATGTTGTGACTTTTTTTCTGGAACGATTACATTTAGTGAAAGGAGAAATTTTGCGTTGGACGATGGTCATGAAGTTGTAGAATGCGCGAAAAATAGTTTCAGCCGCATATAGTGCGAAATAGTGCGTACAGCTGCCGGCAAACTTTCAAAAAAGTTAGTTTTGGCCAATGTCCAGTCGTAAATTGAACATTGAGGTGCCCCTAGTAAAAATGCTCCAAATAGCGCATTTATTAGAAACGTGCACTCCCCACAAAATGAGAAAGTTTTATCAAATTACGTTTTGTTTTAAGCAGGAAAAAAATTTTTGAAGTTGACTCCCACTTGTGTCTGCCCTTGTACACATTTGTCCTCGCAGGGAAGCGTCCGTGCAGTAACTACGACTTGCGCGGGTGTGAGCCATCCTGCGCTGATGGGCGTACATCTAGGCTACATAGTCAGCTTTTCTACGTGTTTATTGAAGTTATTTATTAGCCAGTATTAGAAACGAGGACACTAGAGTGTACTTGATAGGATGTCAATGTCCGCTGACAGCGTGCATAGCGTTCTCGCGCACCTCAGTCAAGCGACACAGTTGTGTTCAATAGGCCGTTACCTGCGATATGATTTAGTAATAGGGAAATACGCCATCGTCACGAAAAGCATCACAACCAGTCAGCTAATTAAATCATAGCGCAAAAGTGAACAAGCCAATAGCGCATCACTCTATGTTCATCTGGGTGACAGTATTTCCACGCATTAGGATTTATATACAGAGCAGAACAGAAAGCCGGACTAGTTGTTCTGTATTCATGTTGGATTCATTTTTGAGCGTTACTTCGCAGGCGGCTATTACCAGTAATGAAATCGGTAGCCTTAGTAAAGCTATAATAGATGGACTTTGCATCTGTGACTTCCTGAAATGCTCACACTTAGCCGCTCCCACGCTTTATTTAAAACTCTTATTGCAGCCTCCTTAAAAACTGCACCCTTTCTTCATCCTCAAAGTTCTGCAAGAAGACCACCAGCGGAAATCCACAAATTTAACTATTGGCCGGGTGTGCGACCGATGGCGGCGCTGCGAACGGCGCCTGTATGACGTCAGAGCGGGGATTCGCGCGCATTCGTCTGCTACGTAGGCCCAGCGCCGTGTTCAAACCACCGTTGTGGTAAATCTCAACAAAAAAGCAGTTCAATTGGTTATCTTGCGTATGGTGGCTACTGACGCTGTTCGAACAACCCTGGGTCTGCTTTTAACGTTCATTTAGAACTACAGCCCTTTGTTTCGTAGAACTGCGGCCGCTTGTCTCGGTGGCGAGTGCTGCGCAATGGTGAAGTACTGCTTTCAGTGTACTCCGTCCGCTCATGAAAAAGGCGTTAGCTTTCACAACTATCCTAAGGACCCGAAGCTGAAGAAGAAGTGGATAGTCAAGTTCAGAATGGGAAAGCGTCCCACGCCTTCAGCGACAGTGTGCAGCAAGCACTTCGCGGACAGTGACTTCTGCTACCCACCGTATACGCGCCACTCTTACGTAAGCTTGTGACCGCGTTTAAGCGCCTCGCCAATACTTAAGCCGTTTATTGCACGCAGGCTATAAGCATAAGCGACGTACACCAGGTGCGGTGCCGTCCCACAACCTGCCGCGGAGGCCCCTAGAGAAGGAACCGACGACGCGGCCTCCGAATCGCCTTGCAGGAAAGCGCGCCTCGTGAGCTCAGCTGAGCGGCGCAGGATATCCGAGACTACGGCTGCATTTGGATGGCGTACATGCGTATTTTACTTATGAAGGCAAGCGCGTGCCTAGCGGAATACTTATAAATTCATAAGCGAAACCTGTTGCCGCTGTTTAGTGTACATTCTCTAAAAGTTTTCACCTGAGGCAGCACAGACACCTTTGAAAGCGCAGCTCTTTAAGCTTTTCGTTAGGTTGCGTGGCGTTGAACTCGACCCAGCTTGCCTTTGCCACGTTAATCTCTGTGGCCCTGTTAGTGGTATAATCAGTGATTAACTATTCGTTAAATTCTAATACCAATGCGACGGCCCTGTGTGGTGTTAATATGAACTACGACGTAATATCGTTCTCACTGAACCAACATTACGGGACAAACTGCGATCATGGGCATCGGCAGGGGGGTGTGCAGCAACGCGGCACTCGCGCATTTGTTTGCAGGACAAGAGCGGCGACGGTGATGTGATCACCGTTGACGGCCTCGACCGCGCATTCAACAACGTGGCCTGCGTCGTACACCGCCTCGCCCTCGATGTGGCACCGCGACCTTTCACAAGCTTTATCTACATACTTGTAGATGCTGGAGAACGGCACCCTTACTGAAATATCGAAAGAAACACCCAAACTAATTAGTATCGTACGGCGAAAACAAGATAACGAGCGAGAACACTCACACATAATTTCACTTTCTTACCAGCAATGCGGTCGGTGGCATCGACGCACTCGTCGGCCATCCGGGGGATTTATTGGCCCTGTCGATTGGGCCGCAACTAAAACAAGTTCAAGATTACACTCGAAAACATTCGTTGCATGCGTTAGTTGACCGTCGCGAGGCTGTTCGTTCGACAAAGTTCCCGCCTGAAGCAGACGATCCGCATACAGGAGCAGCGGCTGCTGCAGCGCGGTTGAGAGCGGAGTCCCCGCTCTGACGTCACACGCGACAGGGCGCCACTCCAAGATCTCGAGGCCAATACGTGCAAAATCTTGTCCGTCTTGGGAGCAAAGCAGCCACCACTTTACTGCCGATAGTTTACTATAACCGGCAGGTCTTCCCATTTCAAGTTTCTTTCAGTCATCGTCACTCGATCCTAGGGACTAACAAAGATCAGCGGATTAAGCTTTTCTCCCACTCGGTATGACTGTAACAAAAGGAGGGAGTAAAGCAAAACGTATTTTTTCTACCATCTTATTAAATGCCGTACATGCCATTTAAGCCTGCCGAAGCGCTTACAGGCAAATCGTAAAGGCTTCTTTAACGCCATGGTCACCACGTTCGCTTGAACGCTATTGTGCTGGTAAACTTTGCAGCATATCCACCACCCTACGCGAGCGATGCTTTTCATGACGACGGCGTATTTCCCTATTACTAAATGACGAGGAAGCCAACATCCTATACGTTAATATTTCCATCAAATATTTTATTCAAGAAACTTCTTGAAGGCGAAAAGCGCACTTTTCTGCAGACCCACGGTTGGCCATGGACCTCTCCTATTCATAATTTCAATAAGAAGAAAAAGATGTCGTTTTTTTGGTCATGATAGTTGCTAGTTAGTGCTCCTTGTTGTTGTTGTTGAATTAACTTTCTTCTGGTCTAGAGAACACGCGCTTGTCCTGTACTGTGTGCTTCTTTGTCCCGCACCGAATCTGCACTCTGCAGTTGAACATTGTCAACCAACAAGCCCAGCAACAAGATAGAATCGACTCAGACGGAAATGAAGAAGAACATGGCTTTCTCCTTCGAGTCGTCTTAGGCATAAAGAACAGCGTGACTTTTTTAGTGTGCTACGTGCATATACGTGTGCTTGCAGCCTTTGCAACTGGACTCCGTGAGTTTTATATAGATTGCAAGGTAGCTTCTTTAAGAACAGACACTCGTCTGAGCAGCCAGCTAGCCTCCCGAGGTCGTCTAGACGACAGCAGCCGAAGATGCCACGTCTCCTGAGACCTTCAGTGAGTCATCTATTGAGAGCATCCTCTCTCTGAAAGGGCGAATACTGCAGCAAGTCTGGGATGCGGCGGTAATCAGTGACATGGCAAAGAGTGAGTGAGTGAGTGAGTGAGTGAGTGAGTGAGTGAGTGAGTGAGTGAGTGAGTGAGTGAGTGAGTGAGTGAGTGAGTGAGTGAGTGAGTGAGTGAGTGAGTGAGTGAGTGAGTGAGTGAGTGAGTGAGTGAGTGAGTGAGTGAGTGAGTGAGTGAGTGAGTGAGTGAGTGAGTGAGTGAGTGAGGCTGTGGAGCTGAAACAACCTAATGGCGGCCGTCTCTAGAGTTGATGCCTTTCTAGAAAATGTCCGAAACATTTTGTTGTTGTGCGTCTGTCGCTCTAGCTCGTTTGCATCGAGATATTTTGTCCCCGAGGAATTTTTCTCGTCTCACTAAATGTATCAGGCTTTGGGTGGCTGTGCGGCTGCTTGCAAGCATGCAATATACGGTGAGCTAGAACTCTCCGTTCATTCATTCATTCATTCATTCATTCATTCATTCATTCATTCATTCAAATACTTACAACACCATTGCATCGCCATGCGTGTCGCAGTCTGTCGTAATCTTACGCAAAACAAGATAGTGAAAGAGTGATATAGATAGAGCTTGTTTATAGAAAACTGAATATGTTAATTTTCGGGCATAAATGGCTTTTTCACTTCAGAAAGATTACATGAAACGATACTAACAGCTCGTGAAAAAATAAAACAAAACAATAAAAATTAGCAAGGGAATTTGCTTCGAGTGAGCCCATGAGATGATAAAAGCCGAAGAGAAACCGTTTAACTGCGTTCCCTTTTATGAATATGCCCATAGAAGCAGTTTTTAATAATATTATTTGTAGGGATTTTACATCTCAAAACCACGATATGATCATCAGGGATGCCGTAGTGGAGGGGTCCATAATTTTGAACCACCTGGGGTTCTTTAACGGGCGCCCGAATCTAAGTACACAGGCCTGTAATGGAATGTATGTGCGCACGTATTCGATATAGGGCGCTCAATTAAATCGATGAATAAAGCAAAAAATATCCGTCATTCTTTGAGAGGCAAGAGTAGCTTTTTGTTTTGTTTTTTCTTTTGCATGAAGGAGCTTAGCAAAAGCGTAGTTTAATCTAGAGGGTGTATTCATTAATTCTTTTTAGCTTTCTTTATTTATTTGTTTTGATCTAGAAATAATTCAGCCCAGTGTAAGCCCATCGAAGGGGTTAGGCGCACACGCACGACATGAACAAAATATTATATTAAAATATCGTTGAAAGCAACATTTAAAAGCAATCGCAAATAGCCTCGGCAACAAGCAACGGGTCGGTAATTCCAGTTTTGACAAGTCCTGAAAAAATAAATAATAAAATGCATTTGAAAGTTTACTTCAAATATTTCATAAAGCGTATGAAACACAGAGTATTCAAAGCTATCAGTCGCATCACACAGTAGAGCTCATTCGATGCATAAATATAACGCACTCTAGCACGAACTATAAAAAAATCTAACCACAGCCAACTTGTCCTTGGGATCTTACAATAGCTCGAACTAGAAACACTCTGAAATGAATAAATCACTGAACCATGACGAGGACGGAGATTTTTTAGCGAGCCAGTGCATGTAGTCGCACGAAGGCTAATTGAACACTAACATGTCGGGAAGCTCGGTTAAAAATAACCGTCTTGACATCATCTATTTTTTTAGTAGAAAATACGAAACAAGGTTTAGTGTAGCGTTGCTCATAAATTCACTCTGGGAGCTTCCACATTTGGCTTCGCGTTTTTTTTTTCTGGTCATTCCTAGGATTATAAAGATTTTGATTTCGAGTATTCGTAGCGGAGACCGGTAACATGGCAAACGTTTTGTGTATATATGCGATAGCTTGTGTGTTTTTTTTTCTATTGATTTTACGCTGTTTAGAAGAACAGATCATTTTGTCCTTGTTAATCGCTCGAGGCAATAACTTGGCCACGGTAACATCATTCGGAAGATTTTTTTTCTTTAGATTTACACTTACTGATGTATTCGAGGTAATGTCGTTACCTCGAGTCATTCACAAATGTGGTAACTGCACAAAATAAAAAAATTAGACTGCCTGCTAGAAATAACATCGCAGGAGGTGGAACGGAAGAAAATACAATAACAACAAATCGCAGATATGGTTTGCTAGCCTGCACTGAACGAAAAGGATTGAGAGATTTAAAAGAACGGAAGAAGAGTCAGGAAACCGATGTAAGCGTGGAACGCGTGGGCTTCTCCAGTACACGCCTGCAATTGATCATTATGGCCAGTCGACTTTATAAACCGTAGCACCGACCGAGTCATCTTGCTGGCCTGTGCTGCCTAGGGCCATGGTCCGAGGATCTTTTCCCCTGAAAACCTTCTTTCATCTACTTTCTCTAATAATAATTTGAGGGTGTTTACGTGCCATAAGCATGGCATGATTATAAGAGACGAAATAGTGGAGGGCTCCGAAAATTTCGGGTTTATTTAACGTTCACCTAAATCTCAGCACACGGGCATTTAGCATTTTTATAAGGCATCCCTTCAGAGTCTGCAATCAGCATTACGACGAAGGGTGCACGAGCAGTTAGTGAACGAAATGAGAGAAGCTCCTTACCAAGCTTTATCGAAGGGACATGACGTTGTGTTCCAATGGCTGCCGGGACATTGTGGTATTGTGGGTAACAACCTCGCTGATGATGCTGCTCGGTCCGCTCACGAGGATGCCCAGACAACCCCAATACCCTTGTCGAGGACAGACGCTGCAAAGGGTCTACGCTCGTTCGCTGACACCATGACGCAAACTTGGTTGAGTGACCCCAGTGTCTGCAACCGTCGCCTGCATGAACTAGACCCATCGAGGAAGCTCCAAGTTCCATCGCACCTCCCCCGCCGTGATGCAACTTTACTGTGCCGCCTGTGGTTAGGAGTAGCTTTCACGAAGGCGTACTCTTTTCGCATAGGAATGGCAGACACCTCAAAATGTGACTCGTGCAATAGTAACGAAACGATAGAACATCTACTGTGTTTCTGTGGACGTTTTGTGAACGAACGAAACGTTCTGCGCGATGCGCTGAACAAGTTAGACGACAGACCGTTTTCCGAAGAGAAGATCCTCGGATCGTGGCCCTACGCATCGCAGGCCAGCAAAGCGACGCGAGCATTACTGCTGTTTTTAAAATCGACCGGCTTAAACGACCGCTTGTAGGCATTCAATGCACAGGTGCATATGTACCCTGACAGTGCCTTCTTCCCTCTTCTTTCTTTCTTTTAATCCCTTCATCCCTTCCCCCCAGCGTAGGGTAGCAAACCGGACGCGCGTCTGGTTAACCTCCCTGCCTTTCCTTCATTTCCTTCCTCCTCCTCCTCCTATCTCCATCGAAAATGCGGCCGCCACGTCCGGGATTTGATCGCGCGACCTTCGGGTCAGCAGTCGAGTACCACAAGACCACAATACCACCTTAAGAGATGATGAGAGAATAATCGCTGTTTTTTAATGTAGGCTGACTATTCACCTAAGTTTGTGCGGCCATATTTGCACTGAGAGCAGTCCACTTTTATGTCGACAGAGTTGTTGCCGTTTGCGCTCTATTAGAGGTAAGACCAGAATTATACGAGCAAGAAATTGATGGACCATTAATGTAGTCAAAAGAAATAGCCTCGCGACACATTTACCACTGAACAGACCAACTTACAGCCAGCCGTAAATGGCGCACCGGTCCCGAAGAACCATAAACTATCGAGGTCAGCATTATGGCGTTTATGGCGTGCCTTAAAATATAGCTTGTTTCCGTAGTCCTAACAGAGTAACGCGAGTATTTTACAACATCGTTATGGCAGCGATGACTCTTATGCAGAAGAAATAATATTTTAAGTGCGATATGTACATAAAACTTTATAGCGAGCACTTATATTGATGGAGCAGGCAAAAAGCAGAAATCGAGGTATGTGGTAGGGCTGAACTGCGCGGCAGCTTTTAATGGAGAGTAGCAGCAACGGAAGCACCAGCTTTCTTTTGGGGCATCCTGCCGCTGGGTTTAGTGACCTTCTTTTCTGACCTCACCTCAGAGTGCTTGCATGGCTCTCCAGCAGCAGCACGAAAGCTCATAGGTTCCCTTATGCATTCGCCTAACACAACTCGAAGGTGAAAGCTATCTTCTGTTCCTTCTAAGTCAATTTAGTTATCCTCCCCCGCCCCCTTTTCGAAAGCTTTCGGCACCTAACGTGGTTCTGCACTGCCTCCGTGATCCGAGGCATTGCAAAGCTATCTGCACCTCACCTAGTTTTGCATTGCCTTCGTGACGGCCCAACTTTGACCAAGCGACGATGTCACATCATGACGTCATAATGTGACGTCGCGATGACGTCATAGTGACCGCATGATGACATCGCCAACATTGATGCTCTGTGACGTCATCAAGTGATGATATTTGCATCACTCGTGTTGACGCCGCCGACAGGGAATTTTTGCTTTTGATGAGGCATTGAAGGCTATCGCCTTAAAACGCGAGCTCGCCGACTTCATTCCCGTCCGTTGCTGGCGTATTCGACGGATTGAAGTGTAACAATCAAAACATGTAGAATCAAAACAATCGACTAAGAAGAAAAAGAACATAGTTTTTGCCTTTGAGTCGTAATATAGGTGAACGCATAAGGGACCATGTGATTTATTAGGTTCCTAGCGTACTGTCGGTACACGTGTACGAGTGCACGCTCCGAGTCATGGAGAACGTCGCTGCGACTAGCCCTCGATACGGAAGCGCGCAGCTACACACGTGACCACAATAACAGCGAATACCACCAGAACGGAGAAGGCATGGCCGATGACGCAAGCGAGCAATTAGTCTTAATTTCTTATTCATGCTGAGCAAGCCTGTTTGCACAAAGTGCGGCTTTGATTAGAGGCGCGCCCCATAAAACACATACGCGCATACAAAAAATGTGCTAGTAAGATTCGTCAAAACAGCAACATCAATGAAAGGTCTGTAAGGTGACTGAAGTACAAGGCTTTAGCACTTTCTTTCTTTCTTTCTTTCTTTCTTTCTTTCTTTCTTTCTTTCTTTCTTTCTTTCTTTCTTTCTTTCTTTCTTTCTTTCTTTCTTTCTTTCTTTCTTTCTTTCTTTCTCTTTCTTTCTTCTTTCTTTCTTTCTTTCTTTCTTTCTTTCTTTCTTTCTTTCTTTCTTTCTTTCTTTCTTTCTTTCTTTCTTTCTTTCTTAACATTCTGAGCAATGAAGCAACCACATTAATCAATTTCTATATCAGCAAACGTACGCGATGAGTTATTAGCATAAAAAGCAATCTTTTCCCTTTTCGTTTGTAGCTTAATAACCCTGGCAATTTTCTCGGGAACGTTTGGTCGTTCAAATGAGGAATTTATTGATCTGATAAAACAATAAAACGGCCGGAATGTTTAACAGCGATTTGATTGCGGCAAAGCTATCATAGATGCGTTGTATTTGAAGCCTTTGTTCTCTTGCCCTTTTCGAAATAACGACGTTCGCTTCATTAAGAAAACCTTTCCTGAATTCCTTCATAACTTTTGAGGAAGAAATACTTCAGCATCATCCTCTAAGTCTTGGATTGCGACGAATTTCAAAAGGGACCGGTGAGCCCAACCCCCAGATTGTCTTTTTTTTTTCTTTTTAAGAATCAACATACACCGGCCTTTAACGGATTCCAGTAACTTCTTTTACGACACCGCACGCGTTTCAGTGGATTGCAGACTTGGCTTCTTCAAGTGAACTTGCAAAAATTGTGACTGCCTGTGGCTCCCGCTTTGATTTCAAAAGCAGAAAGTAATCACCAGGTCGCTGCACTCCATTTGAACTTGCATGCGCGCAAACACTGAGCAAATAAAAAAAAAAGAAAGAAATAGAGTTTGCGAAAGAATTCAGATTGATTAAGACAGGCTTTGCTTGCGTGACAACGCTGAGTTAGTCAATGCCATTTGAAACTGAAAGGAATCAAGTTTGCACGAATCACACTTTCTGCACGATTCAAATTTGTTCGTGTGTATTTGGCAGCGTGTTCTACAATGACTAAGGGCGAGTTTTGGAATCTTTTAAAAAAAAAACGCGGTGGTTAAGATGTAAGCAGCGGAGCCCGTTCTGCGTAGCTTGGGCCGCCACTGGGTATACTCTGATCAAAAGGGAGCGGTCGCACGCTCTATTTCGACTGAGATCAGTAGACGGCTCATACCCTTGTGCGTGCCGCTGCGCTCGCACTGTTTACTACGCGTTCAAATGACAGGCAGCACGAACACCGCATTGCCACCTGGGGCGAGCGTATTTCCTTATACCAGAATTTTGTAGAGTTACGCCACATTAGATCCAAAGGAGTTAGCTGCTACCCTTACTTCGTATAACATTACAATTTGTTGCTATCGCATTCATTGCTTCGCCTGTGCGGTTAAACTGTGACTTTTATTGATTATGTGCGATGTTGGGAACGAAGGACAAAGTTTTGCATTATCTCGAGCAACGCCACGTTGAATCGTCGTTGTAATTCAATGTGCGCAATCCTGCCGTGAAACAACCAGACAACACCGCCCGTCTTGCCATCGCGTCGCTAGCAGGCAAGGAACGTGTTCGTGCCATAGCATCTAATTCGTGCACAGCCAGATTACGGGTATGACGTCTGTAATGTATTTACGACTGCGCGCTTTCGCGTCGCGCGTTTAACTTTTCCCAGTTTTCAATTAGCATTCTTAAAGGGGAGACAGCACCCAATTTTCCACCATAATCCGCGTCATGTGGGTTAATGCTCGTGCGTTCAAAAACAAGCTGGTGAAATTTTAGCGGGTTTTGTCCGGCACTTAATTTATAATTGTATATTTTCATAAAGAGGCGAGTGGCCTCAGATTCGGGCAACACTGGCAAACTCGCGAGCCGGGACGTAACAACCCGCTCGCTGCGCCAGTGTCTACATTCCGGCGAACGCTTTTTTTCCCTGGTCAGCTGCGCGTGCAATCGAGCTATTCCAGCTTTCTTCAGCTTGGCATTGAAATTGAACGATTTCCAGCGGCTGCAACTGCTATAGAAGACCACCACTGCGCTCTATGCAGCACGAGGCTTCACACACGTCATGGCAAAACGTTGGTCGCCGGCGACTCCTAGGCCTTACTTTGTACTCAAATATTCTTGTGCAAAGCATTTGTTATATTTGTATATTTACAATAGACGCTCTGCTGCTATTCTTTGCTGAAAATCGCATGTTGTTGGGTGACCGTGTCATGGCCCGTCTAACATACTTCGCGCACTTTCCAATGTACGTTAATCTTTGTCTGTGACTTTTTACGCCCAAGTGACGTCACCGTGAAGTCTGAACCTAGGAAATGGCTTTAGTGAGGGAGCCCATCGCTTTGAGAACTGCACTATGGAGAAGAGGCGGCAGTTTTGTTTTTGGTTTTGGTTCTAGTACAAGTGTGGCGTCCTAACTGTATGTTACGTGTCTTTACAGCAGCCTTCCCTAATTGAACTATATATATTCCTTCACCCTTTATAGTGCTACTCCTATGCCCAGTAATGAAGGAAAGACGATTACTTTTAAGGGCTCGTTTCTTAGTTAGACACAATATTAATGAGAACTAACAGACAATAATGCCAAAGAAAGTATAGGGGATGTTATTCGTTGTAATTAGAGTAAAGTGTGAAGAAAGTAAAGTGGAAGAAAAGATAACTTGCCGCCTGGCATTATTGTCTGTTAGTTCTCATTAATCATATGCCCATTGTTACTCAAGTACGAGGAGCGTACTGAAGCGCGTGCCACCGGTTCTTTGTTAAATCAAAGCCTCCTTCTGCTTGAATTGGAGTAAAATGTAAATACATGTATATTAAGCGTTCCTACAGCTGTAACAGTTGCCGACTGCTCCTTTCGAACAGATCACCCTCTAATAAATTATCTCGTTACTCTCGCACACTTCTCAAAAACCAATCAAAGCACTCTAATTATGCACATCCCCCTTTCTCGCCCAAAAACTCAGTTTCGAGTGCTCTCGAGCGATTCAGTCGAAGCCGGCTGCAGCTCTCACGATTGTTCGGACGCACCCAAACAATCGTGTAGCCGATCAATACGGAGACTGCTATAAACGATCTCCCCGTATTCGATCCGTTGCAGGAGTTTCACTGCATTCGAGAGACGCCTTGCGCTGTGCAGTGTGAGAAACGACAGCCATTCACTTTTGAGCAGTTCATCAAATCAAGCATTCGGTGCGAATGGACGGAAATTCGATAATAAAACTAGGAACGTTGTATAGTGGTAATAAATCAATGTAACTGGTATTCGCTTTGACATTTTTTCCTGCCAAAGCACAAATAACCAATATTTGTTGACTCATCTTTGGAGCACAACGACAATTGCATCAAGCAGTTTTGCGCGAGGTCCCACGTTCGATTCCCAGAGACTGTAACGCCATAGCCACTATGGCATTACAACCTCTGGGAACCGAACATGGGACCTCGCGCAGTGTGCAAAAAAGAAAGAGGCCCATGTATTGTGATTGTCGAGCACGCGAACCTTTCGCCTAATCATTAAATTTTGCAATAATACTAACTGTTGGGCTTTTACGTGCCAAAACCACGATATGATTATGATGGACCAGTAGATAGATAGATAGATAGATAGATAGATAGATAGATAGATAGATAGATAGATAGATAGATAGATAGATAGATAGATAGATAGATAGATAGATAGATAGATAGATAGATAGATAGATAGATAGATAGATAGATAGATAGATAGATAGATAGATAGATAGATAGATAGATAGATAGATAGATAGATAGATAGATAGATAGATAGAAACTTTATTGAGGTCTCGAAGGAATTCACTCTCGTTTTATCGGGGGAGGATCGCGGGCCGCTCCCCCGTAGGGACGGGAACAGCAAAAATTGACCATCAGCTCTTCTCTAACGTGCGCCTTAATCTACGTCTTCTTTAACGTACGCGTCAACATTGGATCTTATAGAAACCACGATGATTTATACGCGAAGACATCGTTTTTTGACACTCCACTAGCGTTATAAAAGGCACTTACTTCAGGCCGCGTGTAGCGTTAAATATCCTCCATGTTGATCGACGTCAGTGCAAGCTGTTTGTAGCAGACACCACCGCCTACGTCACCGTCTAGCCAAGAATGGAGCACAGCACGCTCCTTTCCTGTCGGGTGCACATGATTACTGCAGCCAGCAAAAGGAAACGCACGTGCTTCCTTTTGCCGTCAGAGCCATACATTTCTGACAGGGCGATGTGCCGCCATTCAAGCACAAGGTGAAAGGAAGAAAACTTTCTGTGAAATAAATTTGTTTTCTGAAACCTTTGTGTAAGTCATTAGATTGTTTGTTCTAGGTTTTTGTTTGTTTGCTTGTTTCTTTTTCTTTTTTTAGAACGCATTGCTTACTCTTAGACTGTTTCAACTGTACATACATATCTTGAAGTCTCGCATTCATACACGTTTTTCTGTGTATCGCCAATAAGGAACGCAGACCTAGCCACGTCGATTGTTGCTTTTTGTGTGGCCCCTGTCATCTGTATCTAAATAAAGTTCAAATAAAGTTCAAGAAACGACAGCAGAAATCAGCAATCGAAGAAAGAAGCTCAGAAGTGTTACGCACCATGCAATGCGTACGCTTGCATAGATGGTTTCGAAATGTTAGAAATAATGTTCCCGGTACAAAAGGAAAGTTCCAGGCGCCCATGGCGTGGAAAACTTGCCTCATCACTTCACGCTCGGGGAAGCTATCTGAAGATATACGTGACTTTGGAAGTGAGCGGCTGCTTTGATCACGGAAGAAAAGATTTTTTTTTTGGATGGGGGAGCATATCGTCTCCGACTCCTTCCCCTTAAAGGTACGCTCTTGTTATAAGCTGCCGGTTGTCGTTCTGTCGCGTCTTCCACAATCATGACATCTAGAGGTGAACGACGACATCTATACAATATAGTGCGCCCTGCTCTAATCCTTTCTTTTGTTCGCTTTTAGTTTTACTCTATTTTTTTCATTGCTTTTCAGAATGGCAGTCGGCGAGAACGGTGGCCGCAGTTTGCAACAAAGTATGGAAATGCAATATGGAAATAACGATGTGGTAATCTCAACGTGGAGCTGTAAAACATGCGACATGTACAGCTTTAAGGAATGAAACAACGTATTGTTTTTCTTTCACGCACGGCATATTTAGGACGACACACAAACAAAAGTGGAAAAGTTTAAAGAATGCGGGGAAGAACAAAATCGGAGGCTTGCTGTCATAACTTTTTTAGCGGCACCAACTGACACTCTTGTCTCTCTTCAAAGCATTTCCGGATGAGCACTTGCTTCCGGTTTTCCGAATATTCTGAAAAAATTTTCTAACAAAATAAAACTGGTATGAAATCGATGGTTCTGGTTCATGTTAAAAGAGTTATGTTGGCGACATGTGTTAACGGAGCAAAAGTTTACTCAGAATATTGTCCAATCAACTACCAGGATAATGGGGTCTTCCAAGTGCGACAGCAACGCAAGAACCCACAGCCCTGCCGAGCAGAAGCAGCCAAACTGCGCCCGGCCCCCAACTAGAAGCGAACGTGACTCGGGCGTTTGCCCCCGTCTAAACCGGGCAAGCGTCCATGGACTATCGCTTCAGTGCAGGTAGTAGGGGCCTGGGCGGCGGCTGGCCCAGAGCCCCCCATAGACGAGTCCGAAACACCAAGGAACACGTCTTCACCCTTCGAAGCCTCGGCCACGACTGAGTGTCAGCGGCCGCTGAGCGCGAGCCGCGAGCGCAGCCGTGTCCATATTCTTTTTCTACCTTCGGTGCGCTCGCAGCTGCCGCTCGCATACTGCCCCCTTCCCTCCGGTGAAAGTGGGAAGGAGGACGCGGGTAGTAGCCATCACCCTTGGCCACGGTGGCCACACGTGGCATATGCGATCACACGCCGCCACAGTTCGTCCACCCATTTTCACCAAGGCCCCGGTGTTGTCCTTGGCAAGTGGGGCAGACCTCCTTCGCAATTCGCCGGCCCTTACTAGAGCAGCAATCTTCTGCGACTCGAAACCTGCCCTGCGCCAGCTCGCGAGGGAGAACGAGGCCCCCTTCTTGCTCAGCGCGCCGCTCTCAGCCTGCTGGCCCTCCAGTAACGCGGCTGTGATGTGGTCCATCAGTGGCTCCCTCACACGTCGGCATCGCGGGCAACGAGGCTTCAGACGAGCTCGCAAACGAGCACACCTCCGCCGAGACTTCGCTGACGGATTACGCCAGCTCGTTCGACTCGGCACGCAACAACCTTCGCCGGGAGCTGTGTGCGCGAGCATCCCGACGCACGGGTCGCCTCCGTACAACCCCCCTCCTCCCATACAGCCAGTGGTTTCAACTCGCGCGAGCGCGCGGCTTCTTCTTGCCCTGAGGACCGGTTCTGTGTGGCACGCGGCACGCAGGCATCGTCTTAGTGGCGCCGCTGCACCGGAACTGCACCGACCTGCGGCGCGATCGAAACCTGTGCCACCTATTGTTTGACTGCCCTTCTCTCAACACTGTGCGGACGTGGCTCGTCATGAAGTACCGCCTCGTCGGACTGCCGTGTGCGACCCTTGAGACTTGCTCCACCACCACGGCCGCGTGGACCGTCGCCGCTGAGCCCTTGCGGCCCTACTCGTTTTTTCTCGAGGATGCCGGCCTAGTCGAACGAATTTTCTAGCCGCTCACCACGGTGACTCGGACGCCCGTTCTCCTGGCCCCCCCCCCCCCCCCCCTCACTTTTTCCCACTCAACCTTTCCTTTTCTTTTTTACCATGCTCTTTCACTCTCACTGTACCTTCAATCCCCAATCCCCCGTGAGTGTATCGGTTGAGGTGTCCTCACTTGAGAGACAGTTATCGTGCACTCCACGCCCAATTTTCATTTCCTTCTTCCTTTTAAGAATCACCCCCCCCCCGCCCCGCCTACAGACTGCTCCCACGCCACCCACTGCAGACTTGTTCTCGCGCTAGGGACGTGTCCTGGCCGGTTCAGCCTTGGCGTCCTTGGTCTCCTGCTCGGTGCGTTCCTCCATCTGACTGTGCGCGTTGTTTTCCAGCAGGTTTCGTGAACATCTGCAACTCCATCCACGGCGCTCTTCTGCTGGGCGGCGGCTGTCCCAGACCCCTACAAAGTGTGAAGCCCGCGTCTCACTTTCCTTCACAGCCCTACTGCGCTGCTGCTCACGCAAACGGCGCAAGAACGACGTGGGCGAAATAGAGGCACAGCTTGGGTGCTCACGTACTTTTCTATTGTTTGGACCATGTCTTTTTGAACCTCACACGACCTTGAAACACAGAGATATTTAAGGCTTTCGCATGAAAAGGTAGCCCGTCCCTCGAATATCCGTAGATTGTTAGATGAAGCTGAAGAAGAAGGCTATTGCTCATTCACTCACGTAGATTAAAAATACAAGACAATATTTTTATTTCTATAGAAAAAAACATCGTAGGGCAGGCTACGTTAGGGCCGGCTATCAAATCATCATGATAGTAGTACTTTAGAAACACACAAAAAAAACAAGAAAAACTAGAACGAATAAAAGAACAAAAAAATAATCAAACACTATGTAGGTACACGATATGTGGCGTATAAAGAATTAGCAGAGTCTTAGGGCAGAGTCCAATACACACAGGGTGGTCGCATAGATTATCGCGGATACAGCCCGCAAAGACTTTTTCTCATGCACGTACATATAATATTACTACGACATATGCTCAGTATTAACACAATACTATGACATACATCAGTGTTGTTAATTACGGGCAGCTCATTAAACTCGTCTGTAATAAAGTCACGAAGAGCGCTCACTGCGCGTCTATGAATGTCAGGGTGTGGCCACGGTGGAAACACTTTGCTAATTGTGAGTGCTCTTCTATCCAGGCTGTTCAACCGATCACTCAGTTGAGCGCTTTGGTCTTCGCATTGCGGCAGCGGCGGCTAAAGATATAATTTTGCACCGTCATGCTAAAAGGCAGCGTTACTGTCGAAGTACAACGAACCGCAAACACCTACTCGCAATTATCGCCTGATTATTCAGAGAGTGCAAAAAAGAATGCAAGCCAGAGAAATCCCGATGAATCGACCACTGGCTCGTGGAAAAGCGATTTACTTTTTACTTCGAGCGCGTCTATAATTATGCTA
This sequence comes from Rhipicephalus sanguineus, assembly GCF_013339695.2. Classification (NCBI taxonomy): domain Eukaryota; kingdom Metazoa; phylum Arthropoda; class Arachnida; order Ixodida; family Ixodidae; genus Rhipicephalus; species Rhipicephalus sanguineus. The sequence continues at coordinate 113,806,038 of NC_051185.1, read as the reverse complement.
GAACACGCGTGCTGCTGTTTCCCGAAATCTGTGCAAAAAAATTGGCCGCGTATCTGCGTGCTTCGCTGCAAATGTCGTCTAAAGACGATAGAAGAGGCGCTGCGTGAGATATGGACGCCATCTGGCAATACGGGAAACATGAGTGCTGTGTTGCGGGCTGGTAGTCCCGGTGCAGCGGCAGGCGAAGACCGGCGGTGACCAACGCGACCGGCGGGACGCCGGCCAGCCCGAACACGCTGTTTGGCGCGATGCACCGAAGGAGAAGAAACGTCCGCACTCAACGAGTATTCTCCACAAACTCTTACTTACACGTCGCCTGGGTAAAACAGGAATGCCAGAGCGGCGCCCCCTGTCATTCGTACAATGCAATACTGAACGGAACCGAAACACAACATTAGCTTGTGCAGAGGGCACGGAGGAAGACAGTTTCAGCGCACCTTAAGAAACTAGGGTTGTAACATTGTAGGGCGAGTAGGGCCAGAAGGGCCGTCACGACGAAAACCTGCCTCCTCAGTCGTATTCGCCTGGAACGTTGGTGGGCTTCGCGTTCCCTCCTCCGCTCCTGGCCTTTCCACAAAGCTACTGCCTAAGTACGAAGCCCCTACCGCGTCCTACATCAAGCATCCCCAGTTAACTATATGATTGAGCCTGTTCAATCATCTACGGACCGCCGTCGTCGCGGCCGCGAGACTGTTCACGTCGATCGACTGAAGCCGCATTATGACCCACCAGTTGTACCTGTTCCTTAGGTCGCCAGGATGGCTCCTTTTCCGCGGGGGAGTGATTTGTAACATGGTAGGGCGCAGACAAGGAGGTTTTTTAATCTCCTTGGGCGCAGACAAGAACGCCTGCGAAAGAAGAAGACGAAGACGGTTGTTGTTGGCGCTCGCGCTTGCTCGGCTTGGACCGCTGATCGCTTCAGCTGTGGCAATCTTTTAATAAAGCGTTACTGTCTCAACGTTAAACGCATACCATCAAGGTCTTAGAATTGCGTATCTATGTATTTCTATTAAAGGAACACACCACCTATACTTACCTAATGATGTTACGCCTCGATATGCGTAATATTTACTTTTTGATCGACAACGTTCACAAGTATGAACAGCCGTACCAGTTCAAGATGGGTGGGCGGTAAGAAGTGGTCAACCTTGGCCGTTGGCTGAATCGGGTGACGTGCCGAAACAGAAAGACAGAAAGACAGAAAATTTGCGTTTAAGTTCCCCAAGAAAGACTATCGTCTTTAAAAGTATGTATATGTCTTTGAACAGTCACTGATGTCTGTGCCGACTCATTCTCTATTTTACTCCGAAAACAACACTTCGTACTGCTGAACAAAAGAAAGAGAATTGATCGAGGGGCCTGCATTTGTAGTTGTTATCGCCGTCGTCATCGTCGTTGTTGTTAAATATACCAGTGGAAGCCAGCAAGTAATGAAGCCATCGAGAGCATAAAAGTCCTTCCTTGTAATTTTTATTGAAGCGTTGTAATCATGAAGTCAAGGAAAAATGAAAGTGGACGAAAATAAAACAACCTGCCGCAGATGACGACCGAACCCACAACCTTCGAGTTGCACGTGCGATGCTGCGTACCAGATGAGTTGCGACGGAGTCCGTTGCCCCGTCCACTAACTTCGGTTACGCGGTGGCACAGGCGGCCTATAGTCAAGGTCGCAAATGTAAATCATTCCTTTTGGCAAATGGAGACAAGTACCTCGCCATGTTTACGAGCTGGCGGCTGACCAGAAGGTCACACGTTCTTTATGCAGTCGCATAATGCGGCTCGATGCGGAGGTTATCACCTTCTTTTCCTGCTTCATTTTTTTTTCCTTCTTAGTCGACTGTATTGATCTGATTGACAGTATTTCAACACGAAAACGTCACGCAAGCGTGAACTACTGCATGTCTGGAACAGGCTTCGATATCGTTCACTGCACTCTAACTAGTGCTACCGCTGCCAGAATATTGTGCCTGGGGCATTTGTCTTCTTGTTTCTGGGTTTCTTTAGTTTATTATATTTTTATGACCGTCAACAAACATAGTCTTAGACAGATTTGCGAAAGCGAGCCCCCTAACCTAACTACATTTAATCAAACGAGACGCCCTAGAACTCGCTTCAAATGTAGAAACATATTATGTCCTTCAATCTGCGATTGCTCAATGCGGCGTTCAAGATTACGAGTGACGTTATGTGACGCAACCTTGCTGTACACGTGGGTGTGGAGATGGTAGGGCTGCGTAGTGTTCTGTTAGTTGCAAAACATCGAGTGCTCACGGCGTCATCAGAGCATCAAGCGCTAAACATCAAGCGCAGGACATTAAGTGCGCACACCAAACGAGCTGCTCACGTCGGTTGTGCTTTAATTAGTGCTGACGCTGCCGGAGAGTCGTGCCGCGAATTTTCTCGTTTACGAGATCCTATGGCACACTCTTTCTTTGCGTGCATTCTTCCTTTTGCTCCGAAAAA
>NC_051185.1:113727528-113803475 GCF_013339695.2 Rhipicephalus sanguineus | reverse complement strand
ATTAGAATTCTTAAGGGGAGACAGCACCCATTTTCCACCATAATCCGCGTCATGTGGTGTTAATGCTAGTTGCGTTCAAAAACAAAGCTGGTAAAATTTTAGCGGGTTTGTCCGGCACTTAATTATAATTGTATTTTCATAAAGAGGCGAGTGGCCTCAGATTCGGGCAACACTGGCAAACTCGCGAGCCGGGACGTAACAACCCGCTCGCTGCGCCAGTGTTCTACATTCCGGCGAACGCTTTTTTCCCTGGTCAGCTGCGCTGCAATCGAGCTATTCCAGCTTTCTTCAGCTTGGCATTGAAATTGAACGATTCCAGCGGCTGCAATGCTATAGAAGACCACCACTGCGCTCTAGCAGCACGAGGCTTCACACACGTCATGGCAAAACGTTGGTCGCCGGCGAACTCCTAGGCCTCACTTTGTACTCAAATATTCTTGTGCAAAGCATTTGTTATATTTGTATATTTACAATAGACGCTCTGCTGCTATTCTTGCTGAAAATCGCATGTTGTTTGGGTGACCGTGTCATGCCCGTCTAACATACTTCGCGCACTTTCCAATGTACGTTATCTTTGTCTGTGACTTTTTACGCCCAAGTGACGTCACCGTGAAGTCTGAACCTAGGAAATGACTTTAGCGAGGGAGCCCATCGCTTTGAGAACTGCACTATGGAGAAGAGGCGGCAGTTTTGTTTTTGGTTTGGTTCTAGTACAAGTACGGCGTCCTAACTGTGTTACGTGTCTTTACAGCAGCCTTCCCTAATTGAACTATATATATTCCTTCACCCTTTATAGTGCTACTCCTATGCCCAGTAATGAAGGAAAGACGATTACTTTTAAGGGCTCGTTTCTTAGTTAGACACATATTAATGAGAACTAACAGACAATAATGCCAGAAAGTATAGGCGATGTTATTCGTTGTAATTAGAGTAAAGTGTGAAGAAAGTAAAGTGGAAGAAAAGATAACTTGCCGCCTGGCATTATTGTCTGTTCTCATTAATCATATGCCCATTGTTACTCAAGTACGAGGAGCCTACTGAAGCGCGTGCCACCGGTTCTTTGTTAAATCAAAGCCTCCTTCTGCTTGAATTGGAGTAAAATGTAAATACATGTATATTAAGCGTCCTACAGCTGTAACAGTTGCCGACTGCTCCTTTCGAACGATCACCCTCTAATAAATTATCTCGTTACTCTCGCACACTTCTCAAAAACCAATCAAAGCGCTCTAATTATGCACATCCCCCTTTCTCGCCCAAAAACTCAGTTTCGAGTGCTCCCGAGCGATTCAGTCGAAGCCGGCTGCAGCTCTCACGATTGTTCGGACGCACCCAAACAATCGTGTAGCCGATCAATACGGAGACTGCTATAAACGATCTCCCCGTATTCGATCCGTTGCAGGAGTTTCACTGCATTCGAGAGACGCCTTGCGCTGTGCAGTGTGAGAAAAACGACAGCCATTCACTTTTGAGCAGTTCATAAAATCAAGCATTCGGTGCGAATGGATGGAAATTCGATAATAAAACTAGGAACTTTGTATAGTGGTAATAAATCAATGTAACTGGTATTTGCTTTGACATTTTTTCCTGCAAAGCGCAAATAACCAATATTGTTGACTCATCTTTGGAGCACAACGACAATTGCATCAAACAGTTTTGCGGAAGGTCCCATGTTCGATTCCCAGAGACTGTAACGCCATAGCCACTATGGCATTACAACCTCTGGGAACCGAACATGGGACCTCGCGCAGTGTGCAAAAAAGAAAGAGGCCCATGTATTGTGATTGTCGAGCACGCGAACCTTTCGCCTAATCATTAAATTTTGCAATAACACTAACTGTTGGGCTTTTACGTGCCAAAACCACGATATGATTATGATGGACCAGTAGATAGATAGATAGATAGATAGATAGATAGATAGATAGATAGATAGATAGATAGATAGATAGATAGATAGATAGATAGATAGATAGATAGATAGATAGATAGATAGATAGATAGATAGGGATAGATAGAATAGATAGAAACTTTATGAGGGTCTCGAAGGAATTCACTCTCGTTTTATCGGGGAGGATCGCGGGCCGCTCCCCCGTAGGGACGGGAACAGCAAAAATGTGACCATCAGCTCTTCTCTAACGTGCGCCTTAATCTACGTCTTCTTTAACTGTACGCGTCAACATTGGATCTTATAGAAACCACGATGATTTATACGCGAAGACATCGTTTTTTGACACTCCACTAGCGTTATAAAAGGCACTTACTTCAGCCGCGTGTAGCGTTAAATATCCTCCATGTTTGATCGACGTCAGTGCAAGCTGTTTGTAGCAGACACCACGCCTACGTCACCGTCTAGCCAAGAATGGAGCACAGCACGCTCCTTTCCTGTCGGGTGCACATGATTACTGCAGCCAGCAAAAGGAACCGCACGTGCTTCCTTTGCCGTCACAGCCATACATTTCTGACAGGGCGATGTGCCGCCATTCAAGCACAAGGTGAAAGGAGAAAACTTTCTGTGAAATAAATTTGTTTTCTGAAACCTTTGTGTAAGTCATTAGATTGTTTGTTCTAGGTTTTTGTTTGTTTGCTTGTTTCTTTTTCTTTTTTTTAGAACGCATTGCTTACTCTTAGACTGTTTCAACTGTACATACATATCTTGAAGTCTCGCATTCATACACGTTTTTCTGTGTATCGCCAATAAGGAACGCAGACCTAGCCACGTCGATTGTTGCTTTTTGTGTGGCCCCTGTCATCTGTATCTAAATAAAGTTCAAATAAAGTTCAAGAAACGACAGCAGAAATCAGCAATCGAAGAAAGAAGCTCAGAAGTGTTACGCACCATGCAATGCGTACGCTTGCATAGATGGTTTCGAAATGTTAGAAATAATGTTCCCGGTACAAAAGGAAAGTTCCAGGCGCCCATGGCGTGGAAAACTTGCCTCATCACTTCACGCTCGGGGAAGCTATCTGAAGATATACGTGACTTTGGAAGTGAGCGGCTGCTTTGATCACGGAAGAAAAGATTTTTTTTTGGATGGGGGAGCATATCGTCTCCGACTCCTTCCCCTTAAAGGTACGCTCTTGTTATAAGCTGCCGGTTGTCGTTCTGTCGCGTCTTCCACAATCATGACATCTAGAGGTGAACGACGACATCTATACAATATAGTGCGCCCTGCTCTAATCCTTTCTTTTGTTCGCTTTTAGTTTTACTCTATTTTTTTCATTGCTTTTCAGAATGGCAGTCGGCGAGAACGGTGGCCGCAGTTTGCAACAAAGTATGGAAATGCAATATGGAAATAACGATGTGGTAATCTCAACGTGGAGCTGTAAAACATGCGACATGTACAGCTTTAAGGAATGAAACAACGTATTGTTTTTCTTTCACGCACGGCATATTTAGGACGACACACAAACAAAAGTGGAAAAGTTTAAAGAATGCGGGGAAGAACAAATCGGAGGCTTGCTGTCATAACTTTTTTAGCGGCACCAACTGACACTCTTGTCTCTCTTCAAAGCATTTCCGGATGAGCACTTGCTTCCGGTTTTCCGAATATTCTGAAAAAATTTTCTAACAAAATAAAACTGGTATGAAATCGATGGTTCTGGTTCATGTTAAAAGAGTTATGTTGGCGACATGTGTTAACGGAGCAAAAGTTTACTCAGAATATTGTCCAATCAACTACCAGGATAATGGGGTCTTCCAAGTGCGACAGCAACGCAAGAACCCACAGCCCTGCCGAGCAGAAGCAGCCAAACTGCGCCCGGCCCCCAACTAGAAGCGAACGTGACTCGGGCGTTTGCCCCCGTCTAAACCGGGCAAGCGTCCATGGACTATCGCTTCAGTGCAGGTAGTAGGGGCCTGGGCGGCGGCTGGCCCAGAGCCCCCCATAGACGAGTCCGAAACACCAAGGAACACGTCTTCACCCTTCGAAGCCTCGGCCACGACTGAGTGTCAGCGGCCGCTGAGCGCGAGCCGCGAGCGCAGCCGTGTCCATCCTTCTTTTCTACCTTCGGTGCGCTCGCAGCTGCCGCTCGCATACTGCCCCCTTCCCTCCGGTGAAAGTGGGAAGGAGGACGCGGTAGTAGCCATCACCCTTGGCCACGGTGGCCCACACGTGGCATATGCGATCACACGCCGCCACAGTTCGTCCACCATTTCACCAAGGCCCCGGTGTTGTCCTTGGCAAGTGGGGCAGACCTCCTGCGCAATTCGCCGGCCCTTACTAGAGCAGCAATCTTCTGCGACTCGAAACCTGCCCTGCGCCAGCTCGCGAGGGAGGAACGAGGCCCCCTTCTTGCTCAGCGCGCCGCTCTCAGCCTGCTGGCCCTCCAGTAACGCGGCTGTGATGTGGTCCATCAGTGGCTCCCTTCACACGTCGGCATCGCGGGCAACGAGGCTTCAGACGAGCTCGCAAAACGAGCACACTCCGCCGAGACTTCGCTGACGGATTACGCCAGCTCGTTCGACTCGGCACGCAACAACCTTCGCCGGGAGCTGGTGCGCGAGCATCCCGACGCACGGGTCGCCTCCGGACACCCCCCTCCTCCCATACCAGCCAGTGGTTTCACTCGCCGCGAGCGCGCGCTTCTTCTTGCCCTGAGGACCGGTTCTGTGTGGCCCGCGGAACGCAGGCATCGTCTTCGTGGCGCCGCTGCACCGAACTGCACCGACTGCGGCGCGATCGAAACCCTGTGCCACCTATTGTTTGACTGCCCTTCTCTCAACACTGTGCGGACGTGGCTCGTCATGAAGTACCGCCTCGTCGGACTGCCGTGTGCGACCCTTGAAGACTTGCTCCAACCACCGGCCGCGTGGACCGTCGCCGCTGAGCCCTTGCGGCCCTACTCGTTTTTCTCGAGGATGCCGGCCTAGTCGAACGAATTTTCTAGCCGCTCACCACGGTGACTCGGACGCCCGTTCTCCTGCCCCCCCCCCCCTCACTTTTTTTCCCACTCATACCTTTCCTTTTCTTTTTTTACCATGCTCTTTTCACTCTCACTGTACCTTCAATCCCCAATCCCCCGTGAGTGTATCGGTTGAGGTGTCCTCACTTGAGAGACAGTTATCGTGCACTCCACGCCCAATTTTCATTTCCTTCTTCCTTTTAAGAATCACCCCCCCCCCCCGCCCCGCCTACAGACTGCTCCCACGCCACCCACCTGCAGACTTGTTCTCGCGCTAGGGACGTGTCCTGGCCGGTTCAGCCTTGGCGTCCTTGGTCTCCTGCTCGGTGCGTTCCTCCATCTGACTGTGCGCGTTGTTTTCCAGCAGGTTTTCGTGAACATCTGCAACTCCATCCACGGCGCTCTTCTGCTGGGCGGCGGCTGTCCCAGACCCCTACAAAGTGTGAAGCCCGCGTCTCACTTTCCTTCACAGCCCTACTGCGCTGCTGCTCACGCAAACGGCGCAAGAACGACGTGGGCGAAATAGAGGCACAGCTTGGGTGCTCACGTACTTTTCTATTGTTTGGACCATGTCTTTTTGAACCTCACACGACCTTGAAACACAGAGATATTTAAGGCTTTCGCATGAAAAGGTAGCCCGTCCCTCGAATATCCGTAGATTGTTAGATGAAGCTGAAGAAGAAGGCTATTGCTCATTCACTCACGTAGATTAAAAATACAAGACAATATTTTTATTTCTATAGAAAAAAACATCGTAGGGCAGGCTACGTTAGGGCCGGCTATCAAATCATCATGATAGTAGTACTTTAGAAACACACAAAAAAAACAAGAAAAACTAGAACGAATAAAAGAACAAAAAAATAATCAAACACTATGTAGGTACACGATATGTGGCGTATAAAGAATTAGCAGAGTCTTAGGGCAGAGTCCAATACACACAGGGTGGTCGCATAGATTATCGCGGATACAGCCCGCAAAGACTTTTTTCTATGCACGTACATATAATATTACTATTAGATATGTTCAGTATTAACACAATACTATGACATACATCAGTGTTGTTAATTACGGGCAGCTCATTAAACTCGTCTGTAATAAAGTCACGAAGAGCGCTCACTGCGCGTCTATGAATGTCAGGGTGTGGCCACGGTGGAAACACTTTGCTAATTGTGAGTGCTCTTCTATCCAGGCTGTTCAACCGATCACTCAGTTGAGCGCTTTGGTCTTCGCATTGCGGCAGCGGCGGCTAAAGATATAATTTTGCACCGTCATGCTAAAAGGCAGCGTTACTGTCGAAGTACAACGAACCGCAAACACCTACTCGCAATTATCGCCTGATTATTCAGAGAGTGCAAAAAAGAATGCAAGCCAGAGAAATCCCGATGAATCGACCACTGGCTCGTGGAAAAGCGATTTACTTTTTACTTCGAGCGCGTCTATAATTATGCTAGAACACGCGTGCTGCTGTTTTCCCGAAATCTGTGCAAAAAAAAATTGGCCGCGTATCTGCGTGCTTCGCTGCAAATGTCGTCTAAAGACGATAGAAGAGGCGCTGCGTGAGATATGGACGCCATCTGGCAATACGTCGGGAAACATGAGTGCTGTGTTGCGGGCTGGTAGTCCCGGTGCAGCGGCAGGCGAAGACCGGCGGTGACCAACGCGACCGGCGGGGACGCCGGCCAGCCCGAACACGCTGTTTGGCGCGATGCACCGAAGGAGAAGAAACGTTCCGCACTCAACGAGTATTCTCCACAAACTCTTACTTACACGTCGCCTGGGTAAAACAGGAATGCCAGAGCGGCGCCCCCTGTCATTCGTACAATGCAATACTGAACGGAAACCGAAACACAACATTAGCTTGTGCAGAGGGCACGGAGGAAGACAAGTTTCAGCGCACCTTAAGAAACTAGGGTTGTAACATTGTAGGGCGAGTAGGGCCAGAAGGGCCGTCACGACGAAAACCTGCCTCCTCAGTCGTATTCGCCTGGAACGTTGGTGTGGCTTCGCGTTCCCTCCTCCGCTCCTGGCCTTTCCACAAAGCTACTGCCTAAGTACGAAGGCCCCTACCGCGTCCTACATCAAGCATCCCCAGTTAACTATATGATTGAGCCTGTTCAATCATCTACGGACCGCCGTCGTCGCGGCCGCGAGACTGTTCACGTCGATCGACTGAAGCCGCATTATGACCCACCAGTTGTACCTGTTCCTTAGGTCGCCAGGATGGCTCCTTTTCCGCGGGGGAGTGATTTGTAACATGGTAGGGCGCAGACAAGGAGGTTTTTTAATCTCCTTGGGCGCAGACAAGAACGCCTGCGAAAGAAGAAGACGAAGACGGTTGTTGTTGGCGCTCGCGCTTGCTCGGCTTGGACCGCTGATCGCTTCAGCTGTGGCAATCTTTTAATAAACGCGTTACTGTCTCAACGTTAAACGCATACCATCAAGGTCTTTAGAATTGCGTATCTATGTATTTTCTATTAAAGGAACACACCACCTAATACTTACCTAATGATGTTACGCCTCAGATATGCGTAATATTTACTTTTTGATCGACAACGTTCACAAGTATGAACAGCCGTACCAGTTCAAGATGGGTGGGCGGTAAGCAAGTGGTTCAACCTTGGCCGGTTGGCTGAATCGGGTGACGTGCCGACAAACAGAAAGACAGAAAGACAGACCAAAATTTCTGCGTTTAAGTTCCCCAAGAAAGACTATCGTCTTTAAAAGTATGTATATGTCTTTGAACAGTCACTGATGTCTGTGCCGACTCATTCTCTATTTTACTCCGAAAACAACACTTCGTACTGCTGAACAAAAGAAAGAGAATTGATCGAGGGGCCTGCATTTGTAGTTGTTATCGCCGTCGTCATCGTCGTTGTTGTTAAATATAACCAGTGGAAGCCAGCAAGTAATGAAGCCATCGAGAGCATAAAAGTCCTTCCTTGTAATTTTTATTGAAGCGTTGTAATCATGAAGTCAAGGAAAAATGAAAGTGGACGAAAATAAAACAACCTGCCGCAGATGACGACCGAACCCACAACCTTCGAGTTGCACGTGCGATGCTGCGTACCAGATGAGTTGCGACGGAGTCCGTTGCCCCGTCCACTAACTTCGGTTACGCGGTGGCACAGGCGGCCTATAGTCAAGGTCGCAAATGTAAATCATTCCTTTTGGCAAATGGAGACAAGTACCTCGCCATGTTTACGAGCTGGCGGCTGACCAGAAGGTCACACGTTCTTTATGCAGTCGCATAATGCGGCTCGATGCGGAGGTTATCACCTTCTTTTCCTGCTTCATTTTTTTTTCCTTCTTAGTCGACTGTATTGATCTGATTGACAGTATTTCAACACGAAAACGTCACGCAAGCGTGAACTACTGCATGTCTGGAACAAGGCTTCGATATCGTTCACTGCACTCTAACTAGTGCTACCGCTGCCAGAATATTGTGCCTGGGGCATTTGTCTTCTTGTTTCTGGGGTTTCTTTAGTTTATTTATATTTTTATGACCGTCAACAAACCAGATAGTCTTAGACAGATTTGCGAAAGCGAGCCCCCTAACCTAACTACATTTAATCAAACGAGACGCCCTAGAACTCGCTTCAAATGTAGAAACATATTATGTCCTTCAATCTGCGATTGCTCAATGCGGCGTTCAAGATTACGAGTGACGTTATGTGACGCAACCTTGCTGTACACGTGGGTGTGGAGATGGTAGGGCTGCGTAGTGTTCTGTTAGTTGCAAAACATCGAGTGCTCACGGCGTCATCAGAGCATCAAGCGCTAAACATCAAGCGCAGGACATTAAGTGCGCACACCAAACGAGCTGCTCACGTCGGTTGTGCTTTAATTAGTGCTGACGCTGCCGGAGAGTCGTGCCGCGAATTTTCTCGTTTACGAGATCCTATGGCACACTCTTTCTTTGCGTGCATTCTTCCTTTTGCTCCGAAAATGAGCACCATTGCTGGGACTTTCATTGGGGGTTCCCGCTGCTAGGAATAAGTACGAAAAAGGTTAAAAGTCTCATAGTCCCTTATAAATTCGTCTGAGGTGACTAGAAGGTAAAAGTCACCTCCTTCTTCTCAGTCGATTGTGCCGATCCTTCCTCCACCCCCCCCCCCTCCTTGCCCCAACCCCAAAAATTTAGTCTGCTCCTAACATCGTTTTGTACTGCTTCCAGGATCGGATGTATCGCAAGATTTCTGCACCTCGCATGGTTTCGCACTGCCTCCGGGATCGGCCCACCCTTCACTATAGGATGATATTGTCACGTAATAGAGACAGAATGCACTCAAGCAGGCATTAACAGCGTAAAATAAACTGAGCGAACTTCTTTATTGTGCGAACTTGTTCCCACACGAAAGGTGCCCACACGATGACGTCATGAAGTGGCATCAACACAAGTTACTCCACATGACGCAATCAAGTGGCGTCATGTAATGTGACGTAATGACGACGTCATAATGACATCAGAGCTTTGGGCATATATGACGTCAGCGTGACGTAATGTCTGAACACGTGATTTCTTGCATCATTTTTGCTGACGCCAACGCCGACGGTCACTTATCGTTAGACGAGGCATCTGACGCTTTCGCCTTAATAATCGGTCGCCGAATAGAAACTTTTTTGCAGCCTCGTGAATGGAAGGTAGCGCTAATGCGTTTGCACATTCGTTTTCGATTTTCCAACACAATCCGCTATAGCGTTGAGGTTTTGCTTTACCGTATAGGCCGCATTGTTTTTTGTACATACTGACTAGTAAAAGCTCAAAGCTACAGAACTTGATTGATGTCAGGAGTATATATACATACGCAGGTGCCGCGCGCTCAAGACTCGCCTTCAGTTTGTCAGTTACGAAACTGCGTAAATTAAATCGACTACTATCTGTTTTCTTTCAGATATCCCATAAATGTTCATCACAGCAGCAGGGAATCAACTTGTTCGAAAGAGAAGCTCAAAAGACTAGTTCTCCCAGTGCAATCACAAAAAGAACAAACTGAAGCTTAGTCACACTGGAGATTGCTATCAAATATTTTTTGTGTCAAGACGAGTATGGTTATGAATATAACACTCCTCGTTTAATAATCCAGGACAGCAGTCGCCGGTGGCACATGACCAAATCTGCTTTCGCCTGAGGTGGATAAGCCGAGACAGCGAGCGAAATACAAGGAAGCATTTATGATAAATGAGCGCAATAAGGAGCTAAAGGAATGTGTGTGTAAACTACTACATGCATGCTTTATTTTTATTCGGCAGACTTCGAGTCTAATGGCATCTGTCACCTTATAAGCCGAGCGAAGTTTTCCCATAAGGCCACTTCTCGCACTTTCTCTCTCTCTTTCTCTCTTTATGACGCCGTGCAGTACCAGTGGCGTAGAAAAGCGTCATGAGACAAACGGCTGCCATACGATGCATCCTATTGTAGAGGAGGCCAAGAAGGCACCTAGATCGGTTATAAAGTGCCTATTAACACCTGTGCACGTTCCACTTTCGCCAGCAAGGCCTGTCAGGGGGCGATAAAAAACTCCAGCGCTAACCATCAACACGTAAACATATGTTCACATTTGATTGTGCCATGTTGAAGCATAGGTGAATGTGCCCGCTTTCCATCAAAAATCCTTAATCCATGAGTTAGGAGTGTGTTAGTAGCACTCGCACGTCACCGTTCGTGCGCCCTGGTGTATTCCTTGTGTTAACGTTGTGTTTAGTCGCACTGCCGAAACAGATCTCAAGGCCACGTAGGTAGAAGCGCGTGGTTCAGATACGTTACACCAGGCGCCGCAACGATCCCAGCTGCTCGCAAAAAAAAAGAGAAAAACGGTGTGCTTTTTCCATGAAATCGTTTTAATATTTTTTGCCAATTAACGAGTGAGCTATTCGGCCTTTATGTTAAGTGAACCTATGCTCCGACATCATATGTATTCAACGTAACTCCTAACATGAACAAGAAGCATCGCTTTCATACCAGTTTTATTTTTTAAAAGATGGTGGTGGTGGGCATAATTATTGGGCATCCAAGATATTGCAATGAGTCTTTATAGTATGACACATAAATTCATTGTACTTATTATTACTATTATTCTTATTACTATTTATTATTATTATTATTATTATTATTATTATTATTATTATTATTATTATTATTATTATTATTATTATTATTATTATTATTATTATTATTAGTTGTAGTAGTAGTAGTAGTAGTAGTAGTAGTAGTGGTAGTAGTAGTAGTAGTAGTAGTAGTATTACAGGGGCACCTCTGAACGCCGCAAAATTGTGAGGGAGGCTTGCAATAGTTTGCTAAAAGAGACACGAGGCCAAATCACTTTATTTGAGACGTGGCGTGGGGGAAGGGGATGGTCAAGCTTCGAAAACACAAAAAAAAAATCTACGGCCGCTTCTACGGCCATGCGTAAAAATGGAGAAGGCAGAATGGAATGCGAAAACATGTCACACAAGTTGAGTAGAGAGGGGGGTGAGAGGAGGCGGGGCAGTGAGATATGAGAATGGTCACGTAAGGCGACGTGACGTCTTCAAAAGCTTGGAAAGGAAGAGTGAAATTGAAAGGAAAACGAACACGTGTTTACTGCAAATACTGCACGAGGTGGAGCCGAACCTGTCGGTAGTCGGACTTTGCCGACAACGTTTACGGGATGTGACAAGGGGGATAACAAGTTCGAGCCAAAATCACAGCACTCACAGGAATCCTTCCTTTGTTTTGCTACTGAAAGGTCAAAGCTCAAGTGCGCTCACTGATGTAAACATTGAAGGAACGGCAGCGAGTTGCCTGCTACGCAGATAGAGGTGCTGTATTCTATTCTATACGAACGCGTGCGGTTTAACTTCCAAAAACCACGGTAGTGTGTGTGTGTGTGTGTGTGTGTGTGTGTGTGTGTGTGTGTGTGTGTGTGTGTGTGTGTGTGTCTTCGGGGGGAGGGGTGGAGACGGGGGGCTCGTTTCGCATGCAAAGCGTAGCCGGGCTGGGCGTGCGTACCTCTGGTGTATTTTTTGGGTGCGTCTAAAGGGGTATTCAGACGGGGGAGAAATGCTCGGGGTAGACGAGGGGATTGCGGATCACGTGACAGCGACGTCACGGATTAGCGAGTGGGCGTGACCCCCCCGCGCCTCCTCAGGGGAGACGGGGACCTTTTCCCCGAGAGGACAAACAATCCCCCGATGACAAGCACCTCATCGCGATTTCCTTCTGGATAATGTAATGTCTTGTTATTGGTATTCTTCGAGTGACTTCGAATATACAGCGGAAACTTCAGTTTCTACCGCTATAGCGTGACATACACGTTAAACCTTGCTTCATGTTCTAGGCGCGAATAAAAAGAAATATTTCGCGTTCGCTATTTTTCATTGGTACGAGCACCGCTTGACACTCTTGATTATCTTCCAATCACTTCCGGTCGAGCACTTACTTCCGGATTTCCGAATATTAGTAAAAAGGCTAGTAAACGATATTAATCGATGGTTCTGGGTCAAGTTTATGCGTAGTCATTTGTGTCAATGTATTTTCCTGTGTATGTCAAGCAATACAGAATATTTGAGTTTGAACGTCTGCATGTGAACTGACTTTTCCTATTTGAACTTGTGATGCAACACTTGCGCACATGTGAACCTATTAAACGTATCTGAACTGCCATGAATATGTTCGGCTGTGCGTATTTTCACATCGTGTGTTCTGGTGTATTGCATTTCGTGCCCTTGTTATTTTTTTTACTACATATTTTGTCGGCTAAGTCAGAAGTAGCCGGTGCCGCCATAATGCCACCAACCTCTACTATTTCGTCATTTCAATTAAAAAAAGAGCTATATTTGATACATACGATATTGGAGCATAGCTTCATCTAAATAAGGACTGATTGACTGTCAGCACAAATCCTGAAAAATAATTGATTCAGTTCGTTGAAAGGAGTAGGAGGAATAGACTTTATTGATACGAAATTAGCGTGGGATAGCCAGGCTGGACGGGAGGCTAGAATGGGATCCAGGGGTCCGCAGCTCTAGCAGGCCAGTCCGTCAGTCTGGTTTTCATATACAAACTGCCATATACAAAGGCAGTTTGGGCTTCTTAATCCCTCGTTTCTGGTGAGAAAGCTGGTTACAAGAGCTAACCGGAGAAGTACGGTTGTTGGGGCACCCTCATAACATGTGGTTTTGTCCTGCCTGTACAAGGCCACAGTTAATAAACTTATCCAGCTTCTCGTCTTTCGCAACTGCGACCAGCCTTCTCGGGCTGAGTAACCAATGTGTGTGAGCCTTTCTCATTGTCGTGCGCTTCCCAGTCATTCCTTGAGCAAGATTAAAGCTACAGTTATAGAGTCAGGCTTCAGCTCTCATCGTGACAGAGGAGTTCGGGAATCATATCTTATCCACAAGTCCAAGACTATCATTTTTGGGCTTAATGAAAGTCCCGGCACTCTAACGTTCCTGCGCCCTTAACGTGCCATGCGCAGTCATGTCCTTTCAGTAATCTTTTATGTACGCGTATATATTTTTTCATATTAATTGTAGGTCCTGCTTTGCACGCGTATAATTAAAGAAATTCATTTTTGATTTGCATTGCTCCTGTTTTCTCTCCTCTCTTTTTTTGTTTGTTCTGCCTCAGTGGCGATATGAGCTATGAATTGCTGTTTTTTCTTCTCTATTTTTCTTGCGTGTGTATGATTGCGAGATGAGCCTTGCGACTATGATGACATTGCTAGTCTATTATTTATTATTTATTTTTCCACAAGTATCTGTTGTATCACTGTGTAATGAACGTCACCGCTGCCATATAAGTGACCGTTCCAGTATCCTCGTTTCATTCTGACGAAGGCCAGGCCCACGGCCGAAACGTCAAATGAAGCTTCTTTTCACTTGTGCGTCAAACACCTTGCTTTTGCCACACACACACACACACACACACACACACACACACACACACACACACACACACACACACACACACACACACATATATATATATATATATATATATATATATATATATATATTGGGGGGTGGCTCTGAACTCATAGAAATGGTGTAGCCGAGAGCATATAATCCTCAGCCTGACCACAGCGAGCCACTTAGAACACCACAGAACAAAGTCCACCACTGCCTATCACACGCGGACGCACTACTTCACCAAATGCACAACGGAGACGCCCTTTATGTATGTGTTACCTAACAGCCGTGACGGGGCTTCTCAGTTCAATTTACCTTATTCGTAGAATTCGTCGTGGCAGTACTCTGGTGGACATTTCGAAATAGCACAAGTCCGACAAGTCACGTCCACACAGGGAGGAATATACCGCCGCACTATTAATTCACGAGAAAAAGAAAACTCATGTAGCGGGAAAACAAAAAAATTTATTAGCGTGAACTTAACGCAGCTTCTAGCGGGTATAATGCAGCACCAGCCCAAAGAGACAAAACTGGCCGTTTCGCTTCGCGAAGCTATACCAATCTCTTAGTGCACCTAGGGCGATCAATGCAAATGCGAAGATGCCATATCGACTTATCGGTGCTCAATAAAAGTTCGTTTGCGAAATTCGCTCGTCCGCCG
Source organism: Rhipicephalus sanguineus (assembly GCF_013339695.2). NCBI lineage: Eukaryota > Metazoa > Arthropoda > Arachnida > Ixodida > Ixodidae > Rhipicephalus > Rhipicephalus sanguineus. Next base: position 113,789,026 of record NC_051185.1, on the reverse strand, counting down.
CTTTTTTTTTTCTTGTTGCAAGCCGTTTGATAGGTTTTTAGCTTATCGCTGGAAATACCAATCAAAACACAACCAGGCTGTTCTCTCTCAGCAAAGAAAAAGTCGCCTGTACATCTGCATTGTTTTGATGGACTCAGTATAAATGCTTGAGCGTGCCTGTGTGATAACATTCTAAAGCAGCCTACTCAGTGCTAGTTTGATTACAATGACAGTGATGTCGCGCACCACGCAAGAGTGATGGACTATGACTGACTGTGTGCTGTGCTGTGTGGCGTTTCTCTCTTTCCTCGTTTTTCTCTCCATCTTTTAATCTCCACTGTCCTGTTCCAATGTGCAGGATAGCAAACCGCTCGTCCTAAACATATTAGCCTCTCTGCTTTTCCTTCTCTACCATTTCTTCTTTTTTTAATTAACTATAAGAATCAATGAAGCTGGGCAGAAAAGTTTAATGATAAAGTTCTACATCGCTTTGCAGAACGTCCAATGAGGCAGTTTCTAACTGCCTATTTGAGGGCCATCTTAGGAAATGCCTAAAGAAACGTGCGACTTTTTGTTGCAGTTATTCACTGCATCTTTCATGTTAGTGAGGTGGTTTGAGAGGGCGGTGTCCTGCTGACGCTAGAAGGTCACATGTGCGCTGATTCCGAAACTATTCCGATAACGTCGTCAAGTGGCGACTGACGTGAGCTAGCGCCAACAAATGTCTTGTCTATAGCGTAGCTAAGGAAACAGTGAAAAAACACGCGAGGGGCGACGCAACCAGAAGGTACTACTTTTTATCTCTTACGTATCGTTACCTAGGATACGGCTGCAGCGTGGGGGGAGGAGAGGAGAAAAGACGACCGAACACCTTGGTAAAGGAGGAGAGTGGGAGAGAGAGCAGGCGCATGCGCAGTGCAGCGCGGATGCCACCACCGCCACCGGACACAGTCCCGAGCAAACGCTGCTTCGCTTCTAATATAGCGTGTGATACTGTCGTGAGTGCTTGTGTGCACCGTTATCCATTAAATGGGGTAAGAGAACGACCCCAAACAGGATGCGTCGTAAGATGATTCGAGACGCGCGTTTCTGACCTTGCCCATACTCTACAATCGCGCTAGTTTCATAGCTGCATACGTCCACTAATATCCACCATTGCAGAAACTATAGCGCCGCATGCTTTCTCAAAAAAGCGTGGGCACAAGCACGGTTTAAATAAAGTCAGCTTTAAACTCTAGCCTTCGACCAGTTGGCTGAAATCTAGCTAAAGTTAGCTGGGGCACCATGTAGATTGAATATCCTTTAGGCGACCTGCAATCGGCGAGTGCACGTTTTCTTGTTTTTTCTTCTCCTAAATGCTCCCGGCTTCTACTTTCATGCTCGACGTTAGTCTAAGTTCGTAGTTAATATCGTCAACGCTGACTGTATTCCAGTTTGCTCATTTAGCGCTATGTTTCGAAGCAGTGTTTGTACTAGTTAGGACACGCAGATGAAGGTGTTTTATTACACTCACGTGCTCGAATGGGAAAATACGCAACATTCTTCGTTTACGCGGGCCTGTTTCGTACTTAACTAAAGGCCGTTGTTATATGTGATTAAATTTGCAAATGATCTTACGTAAACAATGAGCGTACGTATGAGATATTAGCATTACAGCCTGGCGCTTCAGTTTGCTTATGCTGCGCGAGTGATAGCAAAGATACAGTGCTCTCTCTATGTGTCATCGCGTGCGTGTGTGTAATAATAATTTATGGGGTTTTACGTCCCAAAACCACAATATGATCATGATGGACGCCACAGTAGAGGGGCTCCGGAAATTTCGACCATATGGTGTTCTTCAACGTGTACTGACGTCGCACAACAGACGTGCCGCTGGCATTTTGCCTCAATCGCAATGGGACCGCCGTGGCCGGAATCGAACCCGTGACCTTAGGATCAGCAGCCGAGCACTATAGCCACTGCTCCACCGCGGTGAACTGTGTGTGTGTGTGTGTGTGTGTGTGTGTGTGTGTGTGTGTGTGTGTGTGTGTGTGGCACATCGCTAGTATTAAAGTGCCATTTGTGTTTCACCGCGTTAACCTCCCTTTCATTACCCCACAACTAATTTCAAGGCAGGGCTACTTTAGAAATTAGTGCGTAAAATTTACAACTCGGGAGCACAACGTCTACATACTGTTTTTATCGAGCAGCTGGGGCCTCGCTTTAAACGATTGTGCTGTGCTCTCCACAAGCGCAACGTATTTATTCTTTTGCATAGACCAGTGAATCTCGCACATGGAACGTCAGCGAACGCACGTGTACAACCAGACGAAGCTGTTGTGACGTCCGTGCACCATGCATCTCCACGGGAACGAAAAGTGCTACGCCGCCCTGGTGACGTATGTGAACACACACGCACACAAATAAAAGGAATTCACGGGCTTGTATTTCGCAAGTATGCCTCGGGCGAATGGCAATTCACTCTTGCTGGTCTGTGGGATCTACGACAATATAGACAGATTGCCCGTGACGTCACAGAAGAAGCTTCTCGGCGTAATAATACACGAACATAGCTGCCTCTGGGAAGTCAGTGCAGGATATTCCCAGGTAAGAAGGAGCACAATTAAAAAAACCCTCATTTCCCCGAAGGGGAGTATGAGGAAGTGCGAAGCACGGGGTGATGTTATGAGAGGGCGCGCGCGACTAAACTGCAGAGCCGAGCAAAGGAGACGATAGCGAGAGAGCACGCGCCAGCCGACCCACGGAGGTCTGGCCGTTTTTAAGTGCAAAGCACTTTTACTGATGATGATGATCTGTCTTCCGAACTCGTTCCAAAGAACCCGCAACGCGTTCAACTTGTTGGCGGCGTTGCGCACGCCCGAGATGGGGCTCAGGTTGTTGTCGAACCACAGTCGATCGCACACCGCGCAGCTATTGGCCGCGAGATCGAGCGGAGTCGCCACCTGGCGGCTCCTGACTGAACCGCGCCTAGTGTGGATTGCTCCATGCGTCGTCTGCTAGCCACTTTGTGTTTGCATGTGCGCGTACGTCATGCAGGTCCTCAAAAGGCGGTTTGTTCCGTTGCGTTAGTGCAAGTTTAACCGCTCGTACGTATGCCTAACGCGACGTAAAGAAGCATTTGGCCTTGATCGGCTGTATATGTACTGCAATAAGGTTAGTGAGTGCACTTGTCAAGAGTGCTCTCCGTGGTCATCGTACCCTCCGTTCACGAGAGTTATATCAGTGTAGGTGCCGCTTGTGGTTCAAGCGCATTGCAAAGTGCACTTGGCGTTGTTCTAAAGATGAGAAGTATTAAATCTCATGTCAATATAGCCTTTTAGCGACTCAGCGGTAAAAAAAAGGGCTCTCATGCACTTGCGGGTTGTGGTTAGGTGTATAACTTCGGGACTGTCGTTTATAGGTTACGCGACGAGCTTTAGTTGTGTATGGTCCTGGTCCCACTACACAGAAATATTTTTGTCAAGTCACGTCTGACACTTCGGTACTTAAATTGCCCCCTAAAACGAACACAATATGGAATGTACGGAAATCGCAAAACTGAGTTGCCTTGCGCAATTTTAACATGTGGCGAAATTTATACAAGAACACCCGTGTACTTAGATTAAGGTACACGTTAAAGAACCCCAATGGTCAAAATTAATCCAAACGGTATACTTTATATTTATGTCGTAGTAATTTCACGCGAAGCCACATCTTTTTGCATTACGTTATCTTGAACGTTTGTGTTGCGCTGTAATAGATTGATGGAAGGCAGCGGACATAATTCGCGTGAAAAAACGTACTTTTTTCCCGTGAAATAACCGGGCTTTTGTTCCATTACTGTCGTGCAAGTAATTAATCGAAGAAAGTTCCGTACTGTATAAAAACAAGCGTGTGCGTGTTAAACGCTTCTGTAGCGCTAAAGCGCTGTCAGCCACGTAGCTTTCCTCAGTAAACCTATCAACTGTCCTACATTGGAGAACTGAATAAGAAATGCGGATGAATATTTGAGCACGCAGTGCACGAAGTGCTATTTGAACTCATCGTGCAGGAATACGGGCTTTCTTTTTGTTGGAGGTATTCAGATGAACAAGAAGTAAATACTTAATTCAGTCGCGCTACAGAAGTGCGTAGTAGGTGGAACACAAGCTGAATATGTACAAATAAAACAAGAAAACGTCATCTATTGCGAAAACGCCGACTGTTGCCGAAGGAGAGCAACCCCGTTCGTTGGCAGAATGCGCTTCTCTCACAAGTAATAGTAACATTCGGCGCGCTTCATGCTTTAATTCGGGAGTGAAGAGCGCACATATTACCAGAAAGCTGCAGTCAACGCATTTTGTTTGCCGGAAATCGGGTCAAATCGCTCACAACAAAGCGCTGTTGTGTGCGTTTGTATGCGCGCCGATGACCGCCTATCCACACTGGCGCCGCGACGGTGCTGCCACCTGTAGCCCGATCTCGCGGCGAATATCCGAAGCTGCGGTCCAGGAAGTCTCGCTTGAAGCGCGCGTCCGGCCGATCGAATTCGAGGGCCTGCGCTCGCTCACGCATCGCGCGTCACCGCGCCAGATCGGCTTCGGGGTGCTCGGCTCGCTTCGCACGCTTTCGTTCGGCGTCTCGCCGCCGGCCTTCATCACCACAGGCAATGCGCGGGGCGCGCGCAGCCACAGAGCGGAGGGCGGAGCGCGCGCAGTCACGTGGGGCGTGACGTCGCTGCGCCGTTGCTACAGACGCTCCTCTCCGCTCCTCGCGCCGTTGCTATGGGACGGCGGATTCAGGGTCGCTTATAAAGTGCATTCGCACTTAAAAAGAATCTGGTCAGGCGTATCTTGCTCGCGATGATCTCCCCGATATTCTTGCTCACGATTAAGTGGCGACAATCTTGATTTGTGGCGAGACTTAACGCGTGGAAAAGTCTCGCCATGAATCTATACCAGCACTCCCAGTACACCTCTTCGGTCTTTCTTTGGTTTGCGCAGAATGGCGTCGGCTAGGGGCTGTGTGCGCGTTCTTCCATTTTTTTTATTATTTCAAAAGCCTGCCCTTATGCATAGTACTACGCTGTGTAAAAATATACATGCACATTTGCTTCATGTATGAAGTTTAGCAGTGAATGGTGGAACGGTTTGTGATTCCCGCAAACAACGTTTGGGTTGTCGGCCAGGCCCGACGCCTGGTGCACGGAGGTGGCGCAGACGGCTTTAATGTAGACCTGTACAAGTTCACGGCAAGTGTATTGCAGTCACAATAATATGTACCGACAGTTACCAGCATTACTGCGTAGCGACGTATCTTATCGCCACTGCCTCACAAAACTTGCGACAATTACTGCCCCGCAATAAATGAAAACTCAAAGGGTCACATATACATTGGCCTAACACGTCGCCAAGGCCAAAGCCATCTTTACCTGCTCAGTCTATGTATTCGTCCTGTCCAGTCGAGCCGTCTGACTACGTTTCTTCTCTATCTATAAAACAGAAACGAATCTCGAACCACAATGTTCTGTTTAGAAAGAACCCAGAGCTCTCCAGAGTATCAAGCAATATCCGGAATGTGCAGTGAAACTGAAGGTGTGAATCATCATGCTTACAGCAGCAGGGCTCCTGAAAGGAATAACCTCTGCCTATGTACTTTCGATTTCCGTCGTACGCAGTGACTGACGAAGAAGGCGCCGGAAACAGTGAGTCCTCCAGAATACCATCAAAATCAATCTGCGCACAGAGAAATTATGAATGCTTAAAGACTTCAACCTTAGAGTACGCGTCCTTCGCGTTTAATACTGTTATCCTGGCAAAATTTGTGCTCTCTTCCCGCGAGAACATGTGCTGGACAATGTTTTCGATGGTCAGCTCGTACAAAATGACACCTCGCACTGCCCTCCATGTGCAATCTGATGTCACCTTCAACGGTAACATAGCTGAGCTTAAGTGACATTTAACGTTCGTAGGTCCACAACCGGCAACAGCGTACTGCGGGTAATCCCGCAAGGAAGTTTTCAGCTCATGGTTAGCAGCCTACTGCCGGTAGCCCCGCGAGGAAGTTTTCCGCAGGTTTTCCAGGACATGAAGAACTCCTCTTTTTGGGGTACAATCGATTTCTCCGAGCACGACAGTGACGAAGACGACGTAATGGTTTGCTCCATTGGATTTCGCCGAGAACCAGGTTCTTGTGACGCGGTCGATGAGATCGTGGCCGCGACTTTAGACACCATTGCCTTAGCGATCCACGCGGACCGAGGATCATAGGAGATCCTTGGTTCGCGAGTCATTCGGCGGGCTCGTTCATTTTGCTTTGAATTTCAGGCAGCAGCTCGTCCTAGTGCGGGTCCCTCAACAGCGTCTTCACTTCTTCGAGAGAAGCAATGACGTCTTGAGTGTCAATGCATCAGATTCAGTTGACGGGTTTTCTGTGACTGCCGGAGAAACAGCGGCAGTGCATCCGGCCACGTAGGGCGTTGACAGTTCCCTGTGCAGGACTTTCTCGCCGCAGCGCAAAAACTCCACAGCATGGTAGTCACAGTCGGTCTCGTTGTGCTTCAGTATATCTTTGATGGCACCCACGAACTCGCATCCGTGCTCTTCGTTCCAGCAATGAACCTTCATAACTGAAACAAAAAATAACAATGATAATCGGCATATCCCCCTCACCCTCTCTGTATGGGCAATCGTGAAACACGCATTTGCAGTGATATTCATAGGCGTGCGCATGGGAGACGCACCCCTCTGCCTTCCTCTATTCATTTAAAGGGTGCGCAAATTCTGCCCCATACACAGTCGGACCCTTCATGTAATTTTTTTTTATTCCGCAGAGCTATGTCTACACGTGTTTTTTGTATATAATGGCGGCCAAGTACGACTGATGTAGCATTCACGCAACTCTTCCGTTTCCGATTTCTTGCGATGTTTACCCCCGAAATGTCGGGCACAAAAGACAGGCCGCTGTAAGAAGCGCGTCATCGCTTCATTGTCACTCTGGCATCCATTGCGGAGAGTGCTTTCTTTCGGACGCGACCAGGGCGGGGGGGGGGGGGGGGGTCTGCGAAGAAATTTGCCCACCCCCCACCTAATTAATAGATTACCCTGTGCAAGCGTATGGTAATATGCGCTGCGTCGAGGCGCCACCGGGGTGCACAAAGGCAGTATGAAAATATTAACGTTTTTTTAATTGTGTAAGACTATGGGGGCCCGTCTTGTCGTCCATTCCCTGTTCCATGGTCACGCAGTGGTCAATACAGGCCTAAAACAAGACTAACGATGCTCAAAAGCAGTTCAAAGTAGACTAATAGGGTCTAAAATAATGTACACATCAGAAATGACCGAGAATTAAGCACAATAATTTACCTAAAATCGCGAAAAATGCTTCTGAAAGATCTGGCTGATAGCCCCGCCGCGCTAGAGAAGGCGCCACCGCCGCAGAATGCGCCCGATCGCCGAGGTAATCTCTAGATTGCCCGTGCTACGCATTCATGCACGTATCACGGTAGTGAAGCTGCATTCATCGCGAGATTTAGAGCTACACCAAGGCCTACGCAAGAACGACATTAGGAACGGATTTAGCGGGGGATTTCCACAGCGGTATGATGATAGGTACCGCTGTGGGAAATAAACCATATGTTGCAAGTCAGCGCTGTGTCCGCGTCGATTTTCGTCGTTGTTCGTTTTTGCACTACAAAGGGAGCCGTTTTAGAATTTATTCGGCGCGTGCGAACTGCATAACCGCTATCTATGATCGCGTCAATAGCGACTGGAGTCGCGACGAGCTGTAGTTTCATTTTCGCTGCGTGCCTTCAGAACTGCGTAGTCGCCATCCATTATTGTGCATGGGTGAGTCAGGTTCATTCAGCAGCTGATGCGATGCTAAGCAGTTTCGTTTCGAATCCGGAATTAGGCCGCTCGCGTGCCTTGAGAACTGCGTGGATGCTATATGATCGTGTCTTTAGCGACCACGGTTACATCCAAAGAGGACGCGGCGCTCAGTAGCTTCCTTTCGACTTTGGGCAATGCGCGTGCAATGTCACAAAACTCAAACATTACGGGATCTGTTGAAGATAAAGAGCTTCAGCCGTGGTCCGCGTGCTGTCCTAAAACTAGATTGTTACTTTGTGATGAACGAAGGATCAGTTCCTGGCCATTTTTCTGGCGAAAAAATTATCGTCACCTGAGAATGGTGGCGGCGGTAGGTAATAAGGGATGGCCTGAGAGCATGTTTCAGCTTAAAACACGGGGGTCTTGAGAGGCGATCACATTGTGAACAAAGTTGCGAATGACAAAAATTGCGGCTTTTAAAGGGCTATTATGCCAGAAAGTACTGAATATAGGTATTTCTTTAAAAAAATGAAAATACATTAATGTAAGAGACACGTGTTTATTATTTTCTTGATACTTTCGATAATTCCGACTTTTTTTCGGTCCCGTGAATATGAATTAACGAGCTTGACTCTTATATGGACCATGACGGCGACGGCCGAGAATACGCCTCGATGGTCTTTATAACTGCTAAGCAAAAGAGGAAGGTCAATGTTCGAGCATTACATAGCATAATGGGGAGGACATTTTTCACTTTTGTAAGTTTTGTTACAGCACGTTAGGAGCGCTCACCCCGGGGAACATGTCAACCAGTTAATTTCTGTGCTCGATAATTTGTTACTGTATCATTATCAAAAGTATATGCAATGTCCTGCAGCCAGGTAACGCACTGTCATTATTTATTTTATAGGATTAATCAAAGCTGTCATTACTTCTCGTTTCACAAATTTTTAGTGATGCACAGGACCGCAGCGGGTCGCCAAAGACGGCAAGGGTTGTAAACTGACCGAAGAAATTGAGAAGTTCCGAGCAATGAAATGGATTTATAGTCAGATAGAACTCAAGGAGTCCGGAGGGCCCCGCGCAGAAGACCGAAACGCGGTAGCCTATCGCCTCCGCGTCTAAAGAAATAGGCCTGCTCATGCACTCGGCACTGCTCTCCGAAGGCGGGTTTACCGGCCGTCCAGCTCATGACGTCAGTCTGGAATCGACGCCCATTGGTGCAGGCTTATATGAGTACGCCTGTGTGGAGATAAAGCCGCGGTCTTCATAAAGCCACATCCAAGTATAGTGCAGCCCATGCACGATGCGTTGGAGATCATACGGAGAGGCCTTTCTGTTTGCGCTGCATTTTGACAATTTTGACATAAGGTAGGCTGATTATGATGATGATGAAATATTCGATATTCGAAGACAGTTTGTTGCCCTATTATATAAGTTTAGTATTTGGAGAATTGCATATTCACACACTCCTAATATTTAGGCTTTGTTCGCTCTTTGAATTTCACACGAACTGCTGCAACTGAGAGGGAATTGTATATCACTAAAACGTTTGGCATTCCTCTCTAATTTGTTGAGGATTGCGTAAGCGCAGGTCTTGCATCTCAGCAACATATAGGATGATTTCTACATATAGTCTAAACTTGGAACGTCAGTACTATCGTGAGCAATATGAAAAATCAGTTTCGCCGCAAGGGCGAAGCAATGAATGCGATAGAAAAGCGGCCCGTGATGAACGCGCTTCTACGCTGCAGAAACATCTACCCCCCCGGCAGCAAATACCGCGCGAGCAGACAGCGGAAAGGCAAGGTTCTCCCTGCGCAAATATAAGCTGTCCGACGACTTTTAAATGCGCCCGTAGAGCTACTCTCGCCATCTTGCTGGTAATGAAGAAACGCTTATAAGCGCCTGCAGTCTCTGAGTCCTGCCAGCGGTAGAGGGTGTCTATATAACGCTCGCCTTTAGCCACCTGAAGGATCTGCGCTTTGTGGCGTAGTGTTTAGCCCCACGTGTTGCGGACCGAGAGGTCGCTGGTTCGATTCCGCACTTCGGAAGCATTTTTCTGAATTATTTTTTTTCGGACTTTTATATATATATATATATATATATATATATATATATATATATATATATATATATATATATATATATATATATATATATATATATATATATATATATATATATATATATATATATATACATATATATATATATACACAATACATACTGCAGCAAAAACCAGCCGAGACTGTCCATATAATTGCTATCGCAATAAAAGAACACGCGAGCGCGTTGCGAATAGCCTCGAACCCGACGCGGTGAGATTTGCTGCGGCCGTTCCAGGAAATGAAGTGGAAAGGCCCCCGCGTGTCACTGTAAGTGTCGGCACGCCGGCACGCCCGCCTCGCCATTGCTGATAAAACACGGCAGCTGAGTGCGTATCGCGGTGCGCTCGTGAGTATAAGGCGGGTATGCTAAGCGGAGCGCACCAATGTGCTGCCTATCGCTTGCCTCAAAATACCGCTTTTCTATTCGCTTGTGTGTGGGCGTGTAACACGTAAAATCAAGATACAGCAAAATATGTTTTTTTTTAGCAGTGCTGCTCTTCGCTGCGTGTGAGCGCCACTACATCGATCTGGTATTTGTGTCGTATCTTTCGCGCGTCGTTTAAAAAAGGCGGGCGGTGGGAGTGATTACAGTTCCCGGAAAAGCTTCACCCTTTCCACTTCATTTTTGACAGCATCATGCGGATATCGGCCGAATTGGGCCTTGTGGCTATTCGCCACGTGCTCGCTTATTCCCTTTCATATTGCTCACGATAAGACATCTTTTGACTTGTATGTGACAATTATTTGCACATTACACAATACACTTGAACTATTTTCATTTCTGCCGCGTCAGTTTTCTAGGCGACAGAAAGTTACTAAAGGAGTAGATTTCAAAGTTGCTTCAATGCCAGCACCCAACACGAGCAGTTAAGTAGACCATGCAACTGGCACCAAGATCAGCTTTCCGCAACTCTGGGTAACGTGTGCATTATCAGATGCCACCGGCATTATTCTTTCCATCAACTCAACTTCTACGGCAGCGTGTGATCCGCAAGCAGTAAGAAGTCTACCAACAAACCGAAATTCTCCTTCGCGCACTGTGATCGAAGTTCATTGAATTGCTGTTCTCCGTGACACGAATATGGAACAACTAGAGTTACTGTATATGCTACCTTTAGGTAGCAGAGTTGCGCATCTGTTTTCCAACGCCGCTATCAACCATGCATTGCGGAGAAGCTGACGCTCGGGCCAATTTTTGTATTTCTCGACGCCGCAGCTGCAGCTCACTCAATTAACACTAGTCATCGACAGCCAATGTTTATCGCCGGCCTTCAACACGCCAGACATGTTTATCGGCGACGCGGTAGGCTTGTCGCCGGCAAAAATCGAGTGCGACTTCACCGCATAGCTGTGGTTGCTTGCCGGACCTATGCGCTACTCTGCTACCTAAAGGTAGCATATACAGTGACTCTAGGAACAACAAGCCGTAAGAACCCCTACCGGCACATGTGGACACATCGACCTGGGGGGAGTAGCTCGCTTTCTTGAAAGGGACGATTAGAGCGGTACACACCGGGGTACATTTAATCTAGCTTATCAAGCGATTGTTCCGTGCCGTTCAGCTTTTACTGAATGCCAATTGATTCTTGCTCACCCACGTAACAACGGCATCATTCTACCATCTTTTTGTGACGTTACATGCATGTCAACTATAGAGGCTTCAAGGGCTGCAATCGCTCTAACTTGCGAAATATAGCTACCCACGCCTGAAACGGAAAAGGAACGGTTGGACATCGTATCCAAACGAAACTCAATGGCAATTCATGACTCAAGAAGCTATCTGCACCATCACGTGAGCTAGCGTGGTCTCCTTATTTTCGAGGTACTTTCAATAGCCACTGATATTCTAAACAATGATATACGGTTATTAAGCATATCTTTTCACATGCAAAAAGTCCAGCTCAAAAGGACAGACTTCTGGGCTAGTGTCCAGGCTTGCTCGTTCGCCGACCGTGTGATTCTCTGCGCGACTGTCTGAATTAAAAACGACAAGCCTGTGATTTTTGAGCCCATAGGCATGCTGTAGTGCTAGAAATACAAACGAACAACTAAATGGAATAATTGCGAAAGGATGGCAGAAATCTCTTTTTCACCTTCAACGTCTTCGCCTTCCTCTTGGGGAAGTCAAGAACAGGACATTCCGCCTCCTGGAACGGCTCTTGATCCAAGGGACACCGCCCACCTTGGGAAATGACTGCGTGGCACGACTGGCATAGAACGTACCCGCATGGTAGCACCAGAATCCGCTGGGGAATCATGCGACAGAGGCCGCACACACGCGAACTGGGCACTTCGCCGACAAACCTCGTCGGTCACCAGTTGTCGCCAGCGACTGCGTAGTCGCGAAAACGATGCATTCGTTGCAGGTCCGGCATGGTGTTTGCTCTTCAAGGCCCAACCGCATGCACGCGATTTTCGAGCGACGGTGACGAGCGACAGCGACAAACGGGCTCCGTCGCGCTATCGCGTCGCGACGAAAGCACCCACATGTTCGCGACAAAGTGTCATGGTTGCTCTATTGAAAGCTATTGCGTGTACGCAGGTAAATTGCGAAAAAGAATTACAAAGTAGATAAATGGCAGCATGCCAAATCTGTTATTATCTTGTGTGAGATAAGGAAGCCATAAAAGCGTTTCGTGACTTTCTTTTTTCGCAATCTTTTGTTTAACCGGGAAAAAAGTACCTGCTGTGATCTCGAGGGGGCGCCCGGAAGCGTGTGCTACTACGTCGCCCTTTGCAAACTGCGTTATGTTAGGGTTAGTCCACGAGGCGCATCTCTACGACATTTTCTCTTGCTGTGGTGACACGCTTGAGAAAAGCAGCAGCGCCTCACATCGCTGCCTCACAGAAGAGCCGCCTCACACGACGACAATGTTGACATTGCAGCAAGCTACCGACAATGCAGCAAGATTCCACCGAAACATTAAAACGAACCGTCGATCAAAATTAACGACAAAATACGGCCGCTGCCTCGCTCTCCGCGTGAGATGGAGCTGTAAAGAAGGTAGTGTATAATTTGCATTCCTTGAAGTACGCGCCGATCAGAAGCATCGAGAGCAAATTGCAACCGAAGCGAAGGTCAGTGATGCTGCCATGTTGCAGGATATCGTCATGCTGACTTCTGGGCGACAAGCGATTTTTCTGGTTTTCCAGAAACCTGCGACGCGACAAGCGACGACGATGGATGGCTCTCCGCGACAGCAAATCATGTCACTCGTCGCTGTCGCTCGTCGCCGTCGCTCGAAAATCGCGTGCATGCGGTTGGGCCTTCAGAAGCGAATCCTTCACTGGCGAAAGAGCGTTCCGGCTTTCCTATCGCCGGGCTTATCACTGCTCGGCGGTCGCATGCACTTCTGTCGCATAGCAACAAGGCGAAATAAAATGTCTTGTTATAGATGTTTTCAAGACTGCGGTAGTAGCAGCACGTGTTGTACCCCAAGAAACTTCCGGTTCTTTATTTCTCACTCTCTAACACCGAAGCGGAAAGCGTGTTTTTAAGTTATGTCAGAGTAAGGAAAGAACCTTTTTTGGCCTGCAGACAAAAGGAAGGCGCATAAGTTAAGGACTAACTCTTTTAATTTTGGGTATAGATTAGAAGTATCTTTATTTGAAATATTGGGCTAGACACAGGGTGAGAAGTGTTAAAAATCTGCGGACTACCCGCCAAGGCTTTTGTTCCCCGCCAATGCTACGTCAGTGCACGAAACCGGAAGCCGTCCAGGGTCTGTGTTTGTAAACAGCGAAACCGTCTATAGCGAATACCATATGGCTCACTTATTGCATGCTGGTTTGATTTTTAGGAAATATTTGAAGAATTTTTTAGGAAATATCTGTGTGGATAGGACGTTTTGTCTTTCCCCAGTAATGCATGGATGAGTGTTAGCGTTTTATTTTAGTATGGCGCCCTTCTTATAGATCATTCTTCACGCAGTAACCATCCAACATATCTCAGCACCAACATTTCCAAGCCGGCCTTTGTCAGTTGCCATAACAATTCTACTGTCCCACACCGGAACAACAGGCGTGCGAAATACGAAAAAAAAAATCTAAATATGAATTAAGTATGGTGAGTCGCGATAGAAAAAGTTGGTAATGCGTATACTTTCAGTCCTATTCCAGTGTTCAATACACTATGTACTGCGCAATATTTTCAAGGTACCTTATTTTTATTTTCCTTCAGCCCCATGTACGAAAAACCACACCGAGGCCTGTGGCCACTCCTTTTGCGGCATTAGTGAAAATGTGTTTTGATGAAAATAACTCGTTTTTAACGCATGCTTCTGGCGACTCCTTTTGGAACACCAGTGCAAAGGTGTGTAGGCTTATGCCACAGGAGCGAAGGAAAGCCATGCCTGAATGATAATCGATGCCAGCAACGAACGTGAGCCGTGGCTGCACGTGCCACAGCCTAGCGCCTTCTTTATTAAAGACGATAGTCTTTCTTGGGATACTCACACGGAGAAATCTTGGTCTTTCTGTTTGTCGGCACGTCACTCGATTCAGCCACCCGGCCAAAGTTGAATCACTTGCTTACCGCCCACCCAGCTTGAACTGGTACGGCTGTTCATACTTGTGAACGTTGTCGATCAGAAAGTAAATATTACGCATATCTGAGGCGCAACATCACTGTGCAAGTATTAGGTGGTGTGTTCCTTTAATAGAAAACGCATTCATGCGTAATTCTAAAGACCCCAGATTCTTAAGCTGCGCTGAAAATGCGACTGCACTCAAACTTGCCTTCCTCCGTGCCCTCTGCACGGGCTCATTGCTGTGTTTCGGTTTCGGTTCTGTATTGCACTGTACGAATGCCATGGGGCGCCGCTTTGGCATTCCTGTTTTACCCAGGCGATGTGTACATAAAAGAGTGTGTGGAGAGTACTCGTTGATTGCGGACGTTTCTTCTGCTTCAGCGCTTCTCGCCAAACCACGTGTTCGGGCTGGCTGGCGTCCCCGCCGGTCGCGTTGGTCACCGCCGGTCTTCGCCTGCTGCTGCGCCGGGACTACCAGCACTCATGTTTCCCGAGGTATTGCCAGATGGCGTCCATATCTCACGCAGCGCCTCTTCTATCGTCTTTAGACGACATTTGCAGCGCAGCACGCAGATACACGGCCAATTTTTTTCTTAGTTCGCCATCGCGCGCTCTCCGGTTTGCGCGCCGTCCGAACGAGGGCGCTACAGGGCCCCCCGTGTAGACTGGAAGGCGGAATGTGACATGCGGTTTTTGGTAGAGCAACGGAATGTCAGGCGCCGGTGAGAGGCTATCTATGGCGGTCTCCAGGTACGTCGGTTTAAGTCGGTCCAAGCTGAGTGTCTCTTCACGGCCGTTCTGAAGAAGAGTGGCAGCTTTGGGGTTGCGTTTAAGGTTGCGGAATGGTCCGTCGTAGGCTGGTGTCAAAGGTGGCCTGACCGCGTCGTGGCGCACGAAAAAATGTGTTGCAGTGGCCAGATCAGGGTGGGCCAATATTGTCTTGTGTTGGGAAGGTGTGGGTGGAGTGGGCCGGAGGTCTTGAACGCAGTCGAGAAGGCGTTGTAGGAATTGTTGTGGCTGGTCTGGTAGCTTCGTTGACGTGAAGAAGTCTCCCGGAAGCCGTAGAAAAGTGCCATACACCAGCTCTGCTGTTGAGCACTGCAGGTCTGCCCGGATGACAGCTCGTAAACCTAAGAGACCCAGGTGGCTCTATTGAGGCGGGTAGTCAAGGCGGTCTTAAGTTGTCGGTGAAGGCGTTCCACCATGCCGTTGGCGCAGGGATGATAAGCCGTGGTACTGCAATGTCTGGCTCCGAGGATGCCATTAAGGCAAGTAAACAGCGAGGACTCAAACTGACGTCCACGCTCTGTTGTCACGGTTCCACGACAACCAAAACGGGATACCCACGTCGAAATGAAAGCGCGGGCAACTGTCTCGATGTTCATATCTTAAATAGGAACAGCCTCAGGCCAGCGTGTGAAACGATCGACCATAGTCAGTATATAACGGTACCCCTGAGACACTGGTAGAGGGCCCACAATGTCTAGATGAACATGGTCGAAACGACGGCCGGGTGGAAGGAAAGGTTGGGGAGGCGTCTTAGTATGACGGGAGAGCTTTGTCATCTGGCAGGGGAGGCACATGCGCGTCCAAGCGCGCACATCACCGTTGATTCCGGACCAGACATAGCACTGGGTGAGAAGACGCTGAGTAGCCCGAATGCCGGGGTCACGGTGATAGAAGTACAGGTGGAACGACGCAGCACCGGCGCCGTGCGCTCGCTGCGTCGAACTTCGGTTCCTCCGCGCCGTCACGCCGCGAGGTGGCAGGAGCAGTCAAGAGGCTCACAGCGGCGCGCGCCGGCCTCTCTTCCGACCAAACCACGGTGACGAAGCAGTTGTGGCCACATTGCTTCCTCGTTTAATTCTTGTTGTGCGATGGCAGGTCATGCTATTCGAGTGAGAAAGCCGTGAAATGGGCAAAAAGTGTTTTGTGCCGCGGTGCAACTCTGTGTACAAGACCTGCACTGAAAAGCCGATTTTTCTGCACCCCGAGATGCGGAACGCCTGAATGTTTGGCGCCATGCGATTCCGCGCAAGGACCGCGTGCTGCAGTCGACTGATTACGTGTGCGAGAAGCACTTCGAGCCGAGGTACATAACGAAGACGTGGGAAGCAGTGTACAAAGGGCACGTTCTTGTGAGCACATCACGAAAGGCGGCTCTGGCTAATGACGCCGTGCCGACGAAGTATTGAGTTCGTTTTGAGTTCATCGTCTTGAGTTCATCCACGCCGTGAGTTGGCCCGTTTTTTTAACACCTACGTGCGTTTGCAGTCTTTCTCTCTCTGTGCGAAAGCTACGCTTGTTAACAATGAGAATATATGGGGTTTTACGTGCTGAAACCACGTTACGATTATGAGGGACGCCGTAGCAGAGCTCCACAAATTTCGGCAATGTGGTGTTATTTAACATGCACTGACATCGTAGAGTACACGGGTCTCTAGCACGCCGCCTCCATCAAAATGCGACCGCCGCGGCTGGGATCGAACCAGGGAACTTCGGTCAGCAGCCGAGTACCGTAACCGGTGTACCATCGCGGTTGACAGGCTACGCTCGTAAAGACTCCGCACACCGCGATCGACGTGTTCCTTGAAAGACGAAGTAGTAACGCTGTCTTCGGGTGACTATGCGAGACATAAACAGTGAAATATATTCCTCAGTTGGCAACAGAGAAGAATCGGAAACATATATCCACCATTCATAATGTCTCCCCTTCTCGCAGTGCCAAACCAGGATGCTTTTTCATATCCTTCGTCGATGCCTCAAACTTAGCTGCTGGCATTCGCTAAAATTCAGTATTTTATGCACGACCAGCTAAACAGTCGTATTCGTGACACATTTTTTTATCCGCGATCAACGACCGCAAATTACTTCGAATGTTCGCGACACCAAAGACACTGTGCATTTTCTGTTGTAATACTACGGCTAATGGGGTATTTTTTCTAACTATCTAAACTATACTTCTACAAATAGAACTAATTTTTGTCATATTTCAGCGTGACGTCACTGTCATATCTTTAATTGTCCGAATGAGGAAAGCATATGTTGAATTTGCCACCGCCAACCTTCGCGGTGGCAAATTCAACATATTCAACAGGTTGCGGCTGTATCGTCCAAATTTCGATTTATTCGAAGCTATTATTTATTTATTTATTTTTGCGCTCGTTATAGCGCGAACGCAGTTTTTTTATTCATTTCGAGGGGCGGTCGCGCCTCCGAAGCGACCACGCCTGATACCGCTCTTGAGCCACCAGTAGTGTAGCGCCATCTAGGGCCCTGTGAACAAGACGCCACAAACCGCGGACAAAAGTTCGCCGCTTCCGGAGGCGCCGTCGGTCCACCTATAATACTTCTAACACCGTGGCCGGGGTGACAGATGTCGTGTAAGGAGGGGAAAACGGTGCGTCGTAATGAAGCGGGAACGAAAGGGCGGGGAAGGTCAGCTGAGACATCGCACCACAAGGGCTCAGATGATAATGAATGAGGCACCAGGCGTAGTCGGAGAGAACGGGGGTTCTCCCGAAAAGCGGCAAGCTCTCTATCATCCTCCTGTGCATAGGCGTGCGCAGTGTTCCACATCAGGGGGGGGCGAAGGTTCATCGCAACGCCCCCCACCCTACTAAGTCAATGTATGAGGCAGATTTTGCGCCCCCCCCCCTTAGGTGACTAGAAGGGTCAATGTACGGGGCAGATTTTGCGCCCCCCTTCTTAGGCGATTCCCTGCCCCCCCCCCCCCCCCCCCCCCCCCCCCTGTGCGCACGCCTATGCTGCTGTGCGGAGGAGAATGAGGCCCAGTCGATGGTTGGGGATGGAGAGTCAACCGCGGCTATACGAGAAAGAGCATCTGCGGCGGTGTTGTCAGCTCTTTTCACGTGGCGGATATCAGTCGTGAACTCCGATATATAAGTAAGATGGCGGAGCTCACAGGGCACGTACTTGGATGAGTTAGTGCGGAAAACAGCACGTAAAACGAGCATCCTTCCAGAAAATGCCGAAAGTGCTGTATCGCAGCGTAGCTGGATAGTAATTCCCGGCCGAAGACGCTGTAGCGGGTCTCAGCAGGTAGTAGCTCCCGAGAGTGAAACGACAAGGGTCTCCACTCGGAGTTATTGCACTGCTGTAAGACGGCTCCGACGGCCACGCTGGATGCGTCCACCATCAACCAAGTAGGGGCGTTGCTGCGTGGATGAATAAGAAGCACGGCGTGAGCGACCGCTTGCTTGGTAGCAGTAAAGGCGGCCTGAGCCTCTGACGACCAAGTAATGGCGGAGGACGGGCCAGCGGTTGACCGAATGAGGTCGGTGAGCGGTCGTAGCAGTTCGGCACAGTGTGGAAAAATTCACAAGCCCCGGAAATTGGCGTAATTGGCGCAGTGTTGTAGGCTGAGAACAATCCTGGATTGATTTAACGTGGGACCGTAGAGGCCGTATTCCTTGGGATCATATGTGATGGCCCAAGAACTCGAGCTCAGATGCGCTGAAAGTACCCTTCGAGGCTTTCACAACGAGGCCGTACTGCTGTAGACGTTGGAACAGAGCGCGAACATGGTGCTGATGGTCTTCAGGCGGGCTGCTGGTGATGAGGACATCGTCAAGGTACGCAAACACAGTAGGGAGGCCCCGTGTGACCTCAGAAATGAACCGCTAGAAAGTTTGAGCCGAATTGCGGAGTCCAAAAGCATCCGCACGTATTCAAACAATCCAAAGGGCGTCGTGATGGCGGTCTCAGATATGTCGGCGGGCTCGACAGGAATCTGATGGTACGCCTTAACAAGGTCCACTTTGCTGAAAATTGTGTAGCCGTCGAGGCGCGATGTAAAATCCTGGATGTGAGGTAGGGGATAGCTGTCGTGGACAGTCTTGGCGTTTAACGCTTGATAGTCCCCACAAGGACGCGAGTCACCAGGATCACGCTTTGGGACCAAATGCAGCGGGGAAGCCCAAGCGCTTGACGACGGGCGTATAATGCCGAGCTGCAGCATGTGGTCAAACTCCCGTTTAGCAATAGCTAGGCGGTCGCCAAACAGGCGGCGTGGTCGAGCGCTGCCGGTGGACCCCGGGTGACGATGTGGTGTGTCACCGAATGTTTAGGCGGCTGAGTGAGGTTGCACAGTTTTGTTGACTCCGGGAAACTCGCCAAGACTTTTTCGAACGATGAGGAAGGTATCAGCATACGGATGGCCATTGGAGCGATGTCGGACAGGACTCCCGAGATGGAGAGACGAGTCTGACCGTCTATAAGGCGGCGCCGCCGCACGCTGACGACCATATCGAAGTATGTGAGGAAGTCCGAGCCGATGATCGGTTGAATCACATCTGCGATGACGAAAACAAACCAGAAAATGCGGCGAAGGCCGAAGTCGAGGGTGAGAGATTGGAGTCCATACGTCGCTATAGACGAGGCGTTGGCAGCGCGAAGCACTTGCCCCTGTGATTTCGAACGATCAGCCTTAGTCGGGGCCACAACACTAATTTCCGCTCGAGTATCTATAAGGATCTTGGCGCCCGATAGCCGGTCGGTGACCATGAAAAGGCGGCTGGAACGAGAAGTGAGATCACACGCCGCCGTCAGTGATCCCGGCAGGCGTTTCCCTGCCCCGAACAAGGAGGTGTACACTTCGTGGCTCGGTGTCGGAAACGCCGGTGGTACAAGCAGAGAGTTGGAGGGCTGGGACTCCGAGCATCTCGTGTGCATGGAAGAGTTCGACGACCGGAACGAGGCGAACGAGTCTCCTGCAGGGGGCTCCGGAGTGCGGCAAAGGAGGCGGCGAGTTCGTCGATGCGAGCCTCAAGGCGCGAAATCGCTGTGTCTGCTGGTGGTAAGACAGCGTTGACAGATGGGGAGGTCGCTTCATGAACCTGATCGGCGAGCTCCGTCAGGCGATCGAGGTTGACGTCGCCGGCCGTCGCGAGGACGAAATGGATTGGCTGAGAAAGGCGTTGGAGGAAGAGCTCACGAAGAAACGCTGAGTGGGCAGAGACGTCGTGTTCCCCAAGAAGCTGTCACATTCGGCGCAGTAGTTGGGAGGGGCGCCTGTCGCCAAGGTCTCCCTCTGGAAGGAGCTGCTCTAGGCGGAGGCGTTCCGAAGGCATGAATCGCTCCAGCACCTTGGTTTTAAGGTGCTGATATGGCGTACTGTCCGAGGGGTTGGAGAGGACGTTGGGAGAATTGCGCCTCGACCTGGTGAAACCAAACTTGCGGATCCTGTGGCCAGAAAGATGGGAGACGCAGTTGCACGGCCGAGACGTCCTGCAGACGTGAGGCTTGTTCAGTTGAGGGTGCATTCGAGTCAGTCATTGTCTTCGTCCTAGGTCACCACTTGTAGGCTTATGCCACAGGAGCGAATGAAAGACACGTCTGAACGATAATCGATGCCAGCAAGGAACGTGAGCCGTGGCTTCACGTGCCACAGCCTAGCACCTTCTTTATTTTCTTCTCTCGCCATCGCGCGCTCTCCAGTTTGCGCGCCGTCCGAACGAGGGCGCTAGAGGTGTTTTGATAGGAATAACTCCACTTTAACGCCTGCCTCCGCTGCCGCGTGTATGCAATCGGCCAGCGGTCGCCGTTGGTTCCTGCTTCATAACGCAAGCATCGGTTTCAGGGTGCCGAAGACAATCTATAGCGATCCACCATGGCTTTTCCTGTCATTTATAACGTCCTCTTTTGCCAGTCATGAAGACAGTGTGTTTGACCATGAGGTCCGGCGGCGAATTGCAACGTCAAATGGAATTCTAAATTTCACTTTACGTACCGTACCTCATCTCGTTATTTCGTCTTGGTGTTCTTTTGCCCCCAGAATACTACAGAATCAACCTGACGGAAACATGGAAGATCGTTTTGAGCGAAAGGAAACAAAACTATTCCTTTTGAATGCTCGATTTATTGAAGAAGCTGCTGCCACGACTTTCCCAATCGCCCGCGGTCGGGACCTTATATTCGCAAAACGCGTCGATTTTCGGTTGCATCCCACACTTAGTAATTTTTCTGCATGCTCAAAAAAAAAGAATCACGACGCATACAAAGCAAAAATCGAAGACTGACTCTCGAAATATGCAAACTGGCGAAATGAGGCAATCCCGAAAAGTGGTCTCTTCTCCTTCCTAAATCGAATCCATCGTCCCTTTTCGAAGTCGCGCATATAGCGGATATGCGCGCAGCGTTTTCGCGACCATGATACATGTGGTACTGTATATGGTACAAAACAGGGCACTGCTTCCGGTCTCATTCATAATATTTGTTTACTGCGGAGAGTTTTTCTATATAGGAATCAGGGACAGAGGGCTCCGGGTTATGCGAAATATCTCATCTTTTAAGCGCGTGGCCAATATTTCTTGCCTATTGCAATGTCCGCATCAGCGCATTCAATATTCCTCCGCATTGAGCGTGTTGCTTTCTTCGACCGCAATATACTTGAACTGAAGGGGCGCGAACGTAGGGCTCCCCGATACCTAAAGAAAAACCGAATCACAATTCCTTGCCCTCTCTGGAAAATGGTCGCTATGTGGATGGAGTTACATGACCTCTCCTTAGGTACTGTTTCATGTATTTATTCTTAACAGTGAAGCTATTGCAGCTCGCCATAGTTTGTGCGGTGTCACCAGAAAGACATCATCGTGAACCGACAAGCACTCACTTCGTCCTCTTCTTCATCGTCGTCGACGTCTTCACCTTCTGTTTCACTCCCAAAACAGAAGCGCCGATTTCTGCGGTGCAGAATGCAATAACTCTGATCGGCGAGATGACGAGTACAGAGAGGGAGAGAAAGAAATAGAAATAAAGATAAAGAAAGAGAGACATTCTTGAAAAAAGATATTCTTTGCGAGGTCAGATTCGAACCCGCGTACACGTCATTCGAAGGCTATCGGCTAGCAGAGCACAGCGTAACCTTGTTAGAGTACAGTAGAGCAAGGGAGTGGGATACAGAAGGGAGGGAGAGGAGGTCAGGTGTGAAGGCGAGGAGGAGGGAAAAGAGGAGAGGAGAGAGTAGAAGATACCGTAGAAAGAGACAGAATCAAAGAAAGGGCGAGAAAGATGTAGACAGCGAGAGAGATAGAAAGAGGAAGCGAGAAATGCAGAGATAGAGAGAAAGAAAGAGAAGATAGAGAAACAGAAAGAAATAAAGAGAGAGAGAAATAGGAAGATGAGTGTGAAGAGGAGGGGAACGCCACCACCTCCGCTGCTACCTTAGTCTTTGCATCACTGGTGCAGAGCTGCCCTACTTTTTTCACTGCTGTGATTTCATTGCTACGATCCTATTATCTGTGAGAAGACGTAGCCGGCTCCATATAAAATTGGTGACATCTCCTAAAGAACATATAGTAAGAAAGGACGACGGACCAGGCGAAGACACAAACAGGACGAGCGCAAAGATTCAGGTGCCTATTTATTCCTGTTATGTTTATGAAACCCCTTCTAAGGATCAAGTAAAAAGTGGGACAAGTATAAGCAGCTTGCGCAACTCTATCTCTTTGTACGTGTAACTTCGTGTGCGAGTTGTGCTGGGTAACGCTGATGGCGCTCAAGAAACCAGCGAGCAACATTTTCTCTCTCTCTCTCTCTGTTTCTTGTTTTTCTTTTTTCGAAATCTCGGATTGTCGAGGCTCATTCGTATCAGAAAGAGCGAAATAAACAACCAGCAAATGTTCTTGTCTACCTTTCCTTGTGGAGAGAAGAAAACTCAGCTGGTCACTACTTTTTTTGTTCTAAGGTGTTGTTCTCGCCTCGCGAAGGTCCGGTTATTGCTATGAACGCCAAAGAATTCGGCGTGCCTGTATAAAGCTTACCATTTAATGGCTTCCGTCCGCGTGGTCTCGAATAATATCGCTGGAGTAAAGAACCCGGCAAAGTAAAGAAAGAAAAGAACGATCTTGCGCCGAGTCATAATAGTAATAAACGTTCCCTTCAGCAACTGCATAACGAACCAAAGGAAAGAAAGAAAACAGAACTAAAGCACGATAAAGCGAAGAAACGAGACGCGTATGGAGTCTGTGGGCATATCAATTATGACGCAGCGCTAGGGATATTCCGGCTTTGTGTAACGATACGCGAAGCTTTCTTTTGTCGCATATTAATTTTTCATGTTTTCTGGTGATACGAATTTCGGATGATACGAATATTTTTGGTGACCCCGCGAGATTCGTATCACCGAGGTTTTACTGTAGTACTGTAGCCTCCGCCTTGACGTTTCCGGTGAGTAATCTCCACCAATTTATTACGCAAGCCACGGAAAGCTTCCGCATGTTCTCTTTCCTCCAATAATGCGTTCGTGAAATCCACCGTTGGAACCGAAAATCAAAAGAATTAGCTTGCAAAAAAAAAAATAATAATAACTATGACATAAACAAAACGAAAATATGAACCAATGTGATAGAAAAAGACTGCCGGAAGTTGGGAAAATAAACGCGCTTCGCACTCATTACAGCATGTAGACCTTAATTCCAAGTTTTACTCGACGGATTTTTGACAGCCCGCCAGAACTCCGAGCTCAAAACCTTAAAACATGCATTTAATAAGGGCTTAAGGACCATTTGAAAGCATTGCCCTCTTCTTCTTAGGTATTTCTCTATGCAAGGTTTTATTTAAATTCTCGAAAGACACGAACTTGGGCGAGCTGTATAGAAACTAGGGGAAAAGCTGTTTTTATCGATTTGCGTTGACTTCTTATGTACGATATCATAGATTTCAATCGCTACACGTTCGGGTCGATTCTCCCCACTTTTTTGCAAGAACCCGCTAGGAAATATATTGATAATAACGTATCAGAGAGAACAGCCATACAGATAAGCTTTGTGTATAAACTATAGATACGCACTATTCATGGCTATTATTTGAAAATTCTTTAACAAGAAAAACTGCTCTCCAATACTCTAACGTCACTGTTACCGCTCTATAAATTTAGCTTATGAAGAGGTGTCTAGTGTATAAGTTTAAACTTTGTCGAATGTATGCATGTGGAAACGTCACGTAAGTGACGGTTCCCGGCTGCATCGCGCGCACTCTTGCGAAGCGCGGTAGAATAAATATTCCAGCACAAGCGCTTATTTTACGGCTGCTGTATATAACACACATGTAAAACTTCTCAGAGTCAAGTAGAAGGAAGAAGTGAGCCACAAGGGGGGATTTAAAATTCACTAACTGTAAATTCTCACATTCATTTCACAAAAACGAGCGCGGTTATTTTCGGCGCTTCGTACAGTTTTTCTTACAGTGCCGACAACGAATATTCGGTATCGCGAAGTCTTCACTGCGCAGAGCTCTATCGGCATTAGTGATCTTTTTGCTTTAAAATATTTCACTTCCTGCAAAATGAGCCCAGTATTCGAGTACCGTTTGTTTGATCGAGATATATGGAATTGCCGCTTGAATGATGTATTTCAAAACTAAGTTGAAATGTGTGTTATGTACTACGGGCTGCAAGGGCCAAATTTGAATAGCGCCAGAATGCTAATAAGATGGTAGTTCCTCGGCGCGCCGGCTAGTGACAAGAAACTTCGGATAAGTCCCAGAAGTGCCGCATATAAACAGATGAAATATTATTCCGAGAGGCAGCGAAGTTCACGTAATTTATGCGATGGTATTTCGAGAAGCTTTTTGTTGAAATACATGCTTCACAAGCTCTTAGTTATAAGAACACTTCGGGACTTCCCAAAACTGTGAACGGGATCGAGTGCACGCGTATTACTTCATTGCTTTGATATTTGAGTGCAGATTAAAAAGTTCCATGACGGGTAAGTATCAACCAACCGTCCCACATTGCGGTCAACTTCGTAGTCAAATTGTGGTTTGGTTCGTAAGAATCCAGGAATTCTGTTTTAAATTTATAGCTTTCTAGAAACTGGTGATGCGTCATTGTGCTTGTCGCCGAGATTTCGGAAACACACACACACAAAAAAAGACAAACTTAACCGCAGCCATCATAACACTTTAATTTTCTTTCTCGCATGTTGCCGCAACATACGAGCGTGTTTGCTCTTAAGGAAGTGCAACTGTTTTCGTTTATGAAAATAGGTTATTTTCATTACAGAAGCAGTTGTACAATTGCTTCAACAAGAAACTATAAGAGCGGCCAACAAACACTCATTGCACCCAACTTTTTACGACCATTGTCGCTTTTGTGATATAGTAAGCGACCAACTCCATTACCATAATTGACCAATTCAACCTGCATCTTCGTTATAGGAATAACAAAGCTTTGTTGTAGACAGTAGGACCCTAAGTTTGCTAGGTGGGATTCGCACCCTCCCTCGACCACCCTCTCCCCTCACCTTTTTTTTGTCGGATACAGTATCGAGTGCTGAGAGTTCAGCATACAGTTTGCAATAGTGCGATTTCTGTAATATTTCTTTTTAAAAAATTCGGGAAGTTTGCCCTAATTCGCGCAAACCTTGGCACAGCGAAGCTCGTCGATCCTCAACAAATCTTCAGACTAACACCGGTTGCTGCTATGTTGTAAATGGCTGTTGCTAGGTTTTGCTATGATGCAAGGCCTTGTTGTTTGTGTCTGTTCATTTCCATTTCTCGCTCTCTCTCTTTTTCTTTCTATTTCTTTCTCTTTCTATCTTTCTTTCCTTTCTTTTTCTCACTCTCTATTTCTCGCTTGCTTCCTCCTTCTTTCCACCTTTTTTCGTCTCTCTATTTCTTTCTCTCTATTTCCATCTTTCTCATTCTTTATATGCTATCTTTTACTCTCTCCCTTCCCCCTTTCCCTCCTCCTCACCCTCAATTCCCTTTCCTATCCCCGTGCTATACGATAATACACAAGGCTATGCCATGCTCGGTCAGCGTGCCAGGATAACCGAGTGGTTAAGACGCTTGTCTTCAGATCGTGGGTACGCGCGTTCGAATGCCGCGTCCTCGTGGGGAATTTTCGCAAAGAATTTATCTCTTTTCCTTTCTTTCTCTCTTTCTCTCACCCCCTTGCCAGCAATTTGCTCAATATCTGTGGCACACACCCGTTTGTGATGATGATAGTTTTTAGGTAGCGACATTACGCCGAGCTATAGAACAGCTTTGGTGTTAAAAGTAGTCGTTGGTGTTAAACAAACAAACTGTTTTGACTGCCGATCAGAGCAATAGCTGCGCGCTTCGAGCCTGAAAGAACTAATCCTTCGCTCGCCATGCGACGTGTGCAGATTGGAGTTTCGTGGATTGGTGCTGCCTTTGGCTTGGCTACGGCTGCAATTTGCAAAGTGTCTATTGCGAAACAAATCGTGAGGAAAAAGCGCTGCAGTAGATTAAAGGGACTCGAGAGAGAATTGAGAGATGAGTTTAAACCGGAACTGCATGCCGTCGAAACTGCGTAGGTATCGCATTAGACAAAAAGATACGTTCATTGTTAGGAAATAGGAAGGCAGCACTTCCCGTTTGAGAAACGTATATAGCCATTTTCATTGATCTGCACAGTGCACTAAATTTATGTGACTGGTTCAGAAAAGATCACACGCGGTCTGGCATTCATTCATTCATTCATTCATTCATTCATTCATTCATTCATTGTTTCGCACCGGCCGTAGTGGTTTAGTGGTTATGGTGCTCGACTGCTGACCCGAATGTTGCAGGATTTAATCCTGACCGCCACGCCCGCATAGATAAGGAGGCGAAATGCTATAGAGGTCCGCGTACTTAGATTTATGTGCACGTTAAAAGGGTACTGACACCATTTTTCGAAGACGAGATCACTCTGCCGTACAAATCTCCTGTATACAGAGACGGTTCTGAGCAAGTGCAAAGCTCGGCAAATGCTGATAAGATTTTTTTATTTTGATATTAAATCAATTTTCCCGTGGTGCACATACCGACATCGACACTAACTTGACGTCAGGCTACAGTACTAACTCTGGTGACTTCACGCAGCAGTCTGGCTAGTTGTGATGACGTCCGGTACTAAAACTTCCAAAATGGCCACTTGTGCGTCACTAATGGAGCCACGGTGCCGTAGCAGCTGTGCAAACGTCACGATATCTTGCGAGATCATGTAACGAGAAGCTCATATCGTGTTGTGACGTCAAGGTACAGTAGGAACTGAAACTAGCTATTAAAGACATACTGCAATTGCTTTTTTGGAGCACACTCACGCTTAGCAGTACATTTTCTCAGCTCTTGAGGGCTTGATCTTTCATTTGATGCAATAAAACGACAAATGAAAATTTTCCTGTCAATACTCCTTTAAAGAACCTCAGTTGGTCGTGTGTTTGGGACGTAAGACACCGAACAATTATTTATCATTCATTGTTTGTTTGGAGAATAGGTCAGCAGCTTCTCGCTGTGTTTATCTGTTGACGTCATAAGCAGCGAAAAAATAAAAGCAAAAATATTCGCGCTTTTGTAACATGGAAACACTAACTGAACGCTATTTTTCATCGTGAAGGTACCAAATACGATACTTCGAGCAAAGTGCCCGAAGAAAACGTCAAACTGCGAGTTTATGCGTCATTGGCAGCATATGTTTTGCACGTGAGTTTGAAGCATATTTCAAATAAAAAATATACGCTTCAGCTTCAAATTGCTCAACTCCAAATATCAAACGCATGCTGAAATTGCGTTTTTGGTGAAGTAATCATGAAATGACCAATTCCGCTCTCGGCAGTTCTAGATGAGTTGCAATTTTTTTCAGCACGCATCGAAAGGAGCCTATATTTCAGTCCCGTGAAATTCATTCGCGTTTTTAAGGAGCTTTCATACCACCATTCTCGATAATGCGTTCGTGTTAAATATATAGGGATAACATTTCCTGCAGTTTTTCACTACGTATGAAATCCTCAAACAGATGTATCAAACAAAAGCTAATGAATGGGTAGACTCTGGAATGCCTTCTTATTTAATTAGAACTACCTAAATTGAATGACAATTTGTCCGTAAGGACATATATACGAAAAGTGAAAATTCGATCTTTCTCTCTGAGTTTCCTTAATTACATAACAGGAGACAGCTACACCGTTAAGAGTGTTGAAATGTCCGGTACACACATTAAATAACATTCATTGAAATAATGAGTTCACGATAGCCCCTGCAAGTATTCCAATAGTGTTCAACACCCGCACAGCAGCGGCAACTAACGAAATGAAAGAAATAATTGCGCAAAATGTATTTTATTTATGAAAAATAAGCAACGAGATCGGGAACTTGAAATTGCATACGGCTCAAGCAGGTCTTAACATAAAAAGGGCCAAAAAGAAATCAGAAGCCCATTTCCAGTCGTGAAAATGGAGACAAGCGAAGCTTGGCGTGTGCATACGTGACCTACTACCTTTATTTATTTATTTATTTATTTATTTATTTATTTATTTATTTATTTATTTACTTTTATTATCGCATTGCGCCATGCTCCCTCCTAACATTTTTTCTTCCTCCATGCCGAGAATGAGACCTTAACCAACGTGCTTAGCCGCGCAACACACATTGTTGTTGCTGTAAGCAACAACGGCCGCACTTTCATTTCCTGGCAACAATGAAATGTGGCGCCGTGAAATGGCGTGTGACGTCGTCAAAAGACCATATTGCCGCATCAGAAACGGCTGACCGCTGACAAGCCCACGATCGAGAGAGCATCATTTATTGGAAAACGGAGCATACCATTAACGCATGCGACCGGCGCACCTTCGAGTCGAGGGCCCCATTTCTGAACACTCGCCGGCGCGGGGTCTTTCTCGTACAACGCCGCCGCCGTAGCGAGCGCTGAAATCTGTAACTCATACCAAGCTTCGCTTGAAAACTTCTCTGCCTCGACTTCAAAATTCCAGGTGTTGCAAACACCGAGTAGAATTCAAACACGCCTCTCGTCTGACTAAGTAAACACACTCAAGAGAAATAATTCGTGTTCGAACCCAAGGAATCGATTACAAGACGCTGGTATACGTGCCCCAAAAGAATTGAGGCAGCCCGAAGGGCAGCATGGTTGCACCTGACCCCCGAAGGCTCTTCTGCAGTTAGCACCACGTTAGCGGAGAAAAGGACAAACAAACAAAGTTCTAAAAGGTGATACGAAACACACCTAATGTCTCTCCTCACTGAACAGAAGGTTAAGACACTTCCCTTTGTCGGAAACACTCGAGGGAAATTGTGCTGACCGATGTGTCACTACACTGGTGCCACAAATGGAAATCGCGGAAAGGCGTGCAAGAAATTCTGACACTGGCAGGGAAGTAGAAACAAACAAAACAAACGTGCAAATGCATCTACACAACCACCCGTGTCTCCTGACAGGCGAACGAAACGTTATTTCTGAGCATCTCTCTGATCGCCGGTTCGAAGGGGCAGCAGTTGGGACAATTCAGGTGGTAATTGCTTGGCTGACCGCTCAATACAGCGTCGTTGCTTTTCCCTGGGTTACATATATCTCTAGTTACCTTCAGGGCTGCGCATAGGTATTTTTTTTTGTCTGATATCCTCAATTCCGGAAGTTTTGGTTCCCTGAGGGCCTTCACGTTCTGAATGAACGGAATTCAGCTGTGGTTAGTTCCGTCTTCTTCGTTTTATGTGGTCACTGAGTTTTGTCGAATCAGGTTCGGCCTTCCGCCTTCCTCTTTTGCAGGCGTTTGCATGCGGTACCGTTAGGTTAACCGCATCATGGATTTCTGCAAACGTGAGCGTACGCTTTTATGGCTTAGTTCGTCTGCCGATTGCTTGCGTGAGTGTGTGCGTGCCTGTGCATGTACGCGCGCGTGTGTGAGAGAGAGGGAGATAGAGAGAGAGGCTTTTATTGAAAGACAGAGAATTTAGCCGGCGTATAGACCGTCGCATCGGGCGACGAGGACCGGAGTGGCACCCAGTGCTTTCCTCCTTTTTGGCTCGTGCGCGACGGCGCGGAGTGTAGGGTCGGTGCTTGGATGATTGGCGTTTTCGAACAATTTTTGCATGTTTTAGGTCGACCTGCGGATCTAGTTCTCTTTTGTTGCAATGTCAGCCAGCGAAAGGTCAACGGGAAACCACTGAGCCGTTTTAGGGGCGAAGCTCCTTAAGGCGGTACCCGTTCGTCTCTCGTAGTAGTGCGTAACCAGTCGTAACGCTAGTACCAGATCTTGACATCCAAGGTGGTGCCGGTGGGAGATTTTTCCTGTGCGTTGTTGAACAATAAAAAATTCGCAGCGTGCGCGTTAACTAAAAGCCGAATTCTTCTGTCTCTCATTCCCCATTAGCAGCCATTGGCATGTTCCAGTAGGAAACGTTAGTAGAAGTACAAGTCTTAGTGTTAGCTAAAAGCCGTCTTCTTCTGTGTCTCATTCCCATTAGCAGCCATTGTTTACCTCCAAGGTAGTACCTGGTGAGATTTCTCCTGTGCGTGATTAAACAATAAAAATTTTGTTCAAAACGCCGTTGATTGATGAAATAAACCAACGAAAGACGCCAGATGTTTTCTAAAAGCAAAACGAAATAACGCCCGATGTTTCTAAAGCAAAACGGAAAGACGCCAGCTGCTTAACGAAAGACGCCAGATGTTTTCTAAAGCAATGGTTTTCTAAACAATGAAAATTCACAGCGTATATGTAAAATTAAGTGCGCTGCAAGTCGTCATAACTCATCGAACCTTTAGTATAAACGCGCCCGATCTCACGTCGGTGATGATGTACTGGGCAGAATTCACGGAAGATTCACGGTTTACCGATGAACCTCCGCAGCTTCGCCCACTCATCATCATTCACTCCGTGGATATGCTGTGGTTTTTTTGGTTATTCTAACAACTATAAAAAGGAAACTTGTCAGAATAAGTATGCGACGAGCATCACCAAGCGCGGAATGTTTGCGGCTGGGCGCACTCTTCAACGTACATCGTTTGTATTACGTTACAGGTTCTAAATCGGCATGTAGTATCGACATGTCCGAGAGCCATTCCGTCTTGTTCGATAACCGCGTCACGGGTTAGAGGGATTCACTAGAACTTCGCCCCAAAACAGGAGGTTAAATATTTGGGTACCCATGTATTATCAGCGTAACCTGTTCACTGAGGCTGTCTTGTTTCGAAGGTAAATACTTGGAGGACGCTTGAGCTTCATCTTCAAGAGGAGAGCGCGGCAGCGTGATTGGGCCCCGTTCAAATTGCCTTCTCACTCTCTAACCAGACTTCGCTTTTCGGTGGGTATCCCAACCATGCCGCGAGGAAAGCAACGTCTGTGTGCGTACCATTGGTCGTTTTAAACTATCCTAGAATGCCTACTGCAAGTAAAGTTGGAAGGTAACCAGTATGCCATAATGCATCTTTGTGAATTAGCGAAATACTCACGTGCAGGCGCACCTGCACGCTTCGTTGATGCTTTCTTGAGCGCCTTGTAATGGGTGGGCCTTTAAACCACCTGTTTAAAGCAATAGATTTTTTAAGCGCACATAAAACGAGGACAGAAAAACTAAGATTTTGACAGGACAGCGCTTTGCTCCTTTAAGACTCACCTTTTCTAATAATGGTTACGTGTGTTGGATGCACGCGCCCCGTACCCAGAAAAGGCTTCTACCATTTGACTCATCACACTCCAAAATCGTGAAGCGTGCTATAGCCACCTTATGCATCAACAATGCTCTGAACAGAAGCTACCATCCCTTGATGGATCAAAGTTGCAAGAACAGATAAAACGTCTGGAGGCGGCTGGCTTCCCTAAAACTATTCTTAAGGCGGTAACTGAGACAAAACTAAAAAAAAAAAGCTGAAACAGGCAACTAAAGCAGAACGACTTAGCAGTGCTAACAGAACTGTTCATGACGACCGTAAGGAAGTAGAAGTCATGCCAACGCATTCACAAGGTCTCGCCTAACGCGAGAAAGGTTGCCACATGGCATAGTTTTCGCGCTGTTTTCGGCGCCGTGTAAGCTATCAAGTCTCTGTGGCAGGATTGATGGGCGGAAACCCAGGAGTTCATTCTGTAGTGGTCATAAGTCTTGTTTTACTTCGTGCATCGCAAATGTTATTTATCGTATACCATTGTCGTGTGGTTGCGTGTATATTGCACAAACGGGACGGTGCATTAATGTCCGCTTAAGAGAGCATGAAGCATCTGTCAGGTCAGGGGGGTGAGCAAACATGCCTGCTCATTGCCGGGTGTGAGGCTGTTCTCCTGATCTGAAAGGCACGCCAATTATCGGCAAGGGAACCACGCAATACGGGCGTGAAGTGATTGAAGCATATCAAATCTGGAAACATGGTTAGCGTTAGTGTACCAGCGGGACTTAGGCCAGCGGGACTTCTGCAGCCAAACGAACCACCTCACCGGCCGTTCGAGCGAATCGGGATGGACCTACTGGGGCCGTTCCCGACGTCGACTTTCGGCAACAAGTGGGTCATCGTAGCAACTGACTACCTCACCCGCTACGCCGCGACAAAAGCCTTGCCCAAAGGCAGTGCCGCAGAGGTAGCCAAGTTCTTTCTGGAGAGCATCGTCTTGCGTCATGGCGCCCCAGAGGTCCTCATCACAGACAGAGGTACCGCCTTTGCTGCGTACCTAACTCAGGCGATCTTCAAATACAGCAAAACGAGCCAGCGCCGCACCACCGCCTACCACCCGCAGACCAATGGCCTCACCGAGCGTCTAAATAAGACCATCGCCGACATGCTGGCCAGGTATGTACGTCGACGTTGAGCACAACACGTGGGACGCCGTCCTTCTGTACATGACCTTCGCTTACAACACGGCCGTCCAAGAAACGACGCAGATGACGCGGTACAAGTTGGTCTACGGAAGGAGCCCGGCGACGACGCTCGACGCCATGCTACCCAACGTCACCGACGAAGAAAATCTCGACGCCGCCGCTTACTTACAGCGCGCCGAAGAAGCACGACAGCTTGCCCGCCTACGGATCAAGAACCAGCAGACGACTGACAGCCGCCACTACAACCTTCGACGACGCCACATGGAATACCAACCCGGTGACCGTGTATGGGTATGGACGCCAATATGCCGACGGGGACTTAGTGAGAAACTTCAGCTTCTTCGACGATACTTCGGACCGTACAGGCTACTTCGACGTCTCGGCGCACTCGACTACGAGGTTGTTCCTGACGGCATTACGAACTCTTAGCGGTGCCGTGCGCGACCTGAAGTCGTCCATGTCGTGCCCCTCAAACCATATTACGCGCGTTAGCGAATCTGAGGACTGTGATTTTTCTTATTATTGTACTTTCTTGCTTGTGCTTATTGTTTATTGTACTTTGTTGCTTTAATTCTTGTTATTTATTGTTGCATACATTGGCCACCACCCCCGCCCCGTGTTCTGTTTTAAGCATCGGATCGATGCTTTTTCAGAGGGGGGCATTGCCACGTGCGTTTCTTATTATCACTTTTGCTGTATTCATTTTTAGCCCACAAAGACTGTCAGCAACGCTCAGCGCAAACCGCGCCTCATTGTTCGAGATGCTTCGCGATTATTGTAGATCGTTTTGTTAAGATTGCGCGCAAGACGCGAACACTCGAGCTTATTCTAGAACTTGCGCGACAACCAGCGATAACGCTGGAATATTCGACGGCACATATACAAATGCCGACGCGCTTCACCGCTGGTCAGTTGATCGACGGTCGACGCTCCGTTCGCCGCTATCAGTGTATTGCTTTCAGTTTCCCGGCGAAAAGTTCGGCCAAATAAAGAGTTTCATCTCTGATGTGCTGACTGCTGCCTTCGTCGACGTCACGGCCACGTGACAATATGAATGAGTGAGTGAATGAATGAATGAATGAATGAATGAATGAATGAACGAATGAATGAATGAATGAATGAATGAATGAATGAATAGTGTAAAGCCCCGTTTGAAGTTTGTAATAGTCAGGCCTTGTGCAATTGTGTTTAGCCAAACCACCCCGATGATGTGTTCCCGATCGGAGTACTCGTGCTCGCCTTAAGACTTTAATCAATGTTTACGCCTTGCCTATTGTACTGCTCTTGCTAAGAACACTCCACTAATTAAACCGAATATCTCACTTACTGGGGTCATGCGTGTGGTTGCCATAGCTGCTCCGCCTATTTAATAATAGGCCTTGTGGAACAACAAAAGACACTTCAATTTTGAATACCAGCAGATTACGCACAAACTATCGCATGCGCAGAATTTCTCTTCCAAATGTGTAATTGTGAAATGCTTATCGAGATGCCATTTCTGTAATTAAATATTTTCTCACAATTTATAGCGTTATACGTGACGTGCACTTTTCATATCGAAGAACACCTCGGAAAGAATATTCATGCTTGCATGAAATAAACACCTTCATAACCTAAACAGCTTCACACCTCTGTGTTTCATTACTGGCACTAGCACCGAGTGACTCTCTCGTTTCTCTTCTAGGAACCTCCTCTAGAGCCTTCCCTACTTAAAAACAGCGAAAGCTTACAGGTGTGAAAGCACCACGTAACCTCGTTTCCAGTATCCGAATGAAGTCCCAAATTATGAATAAGCGTTAAATTGGTAAGTTACATTTGTAAATACGGACGGTGTCCTGCTAAACAATTCGCGTGTTTAAATGAAATGCTCTTTACAATAACATAAGGGTGTTCAACATACTGTTGAATACCAATGGACAGGCGTTTATCACAATAGAACGCCCTTGTTGTACCACGTGCCTTGTACCCGAGTAATTACGGTAATATGACGACAATCCTGCAAGTACGTTTGTCTTTAAATTTGTAACGTTTGCTGCGCAGAAAGATGAGAAAAGTTTTATTGGAGATACTGTGGTAAGCGCGATGGTATTGCGTCACCATTAAGCTTACTTATCTCCGAGAACCTTTGTTTACTTTGATAGGGAACACGTGCAAATAGTGCTCAAACGTAATGCTATTATAGGTGTAAATACGGTAAGCCATGTACGCCCAAAACGTCGGCTTAAAATAAAATTGAACACTAGAATACATCTATGGTAAAGCAATATGCGGGAATACTTGCACAAGGTCCCGCTAAGTGTCGACGGGTCCCGCTTGTCCCCGCAAAGCTTCGCTTGCTGACGCGAAGTCTCAAGGGTGCTTCGTTGCTGTCTCTTCGCTCCCTACTATCCCGGTGTTCATCAAATCTCAACCGCTCGCAAGTTAGTGCTACCGCTCACTCTAAATCACAGCGCCCTTGTTAACTATATGTCGCATAGGTGCATGTCCATACTGGCGGCTGTTCGTACTGAATGCTGTCGTAATCTTGGATTGTAGGCGAGACAGAGGGAAACATTCATCAAAACGTACCCACAGGGTCCGTTATGCATTCGGCTAACACTACCTGCAGGCGAAAGCCAGCTTCGTTTTCTGATTCGATGCATTGATCCTCCCCCCGCACCTTTCAGAAAGCATTCTGCGCCTAACGTGGTTTGGACTGCCTTCAGGAGCGAAGACATCGAAAGCTGTCTGAACCACACCTGCTTTGGCACTGCCTCTATGACCAGTTCACCTTTGGGCAAGCGACGATGTCGTGTGATGACGTCATCATGGGCATCACAAATTTTGATATGTGACTCCACGATGTCGTCATATGGTCACGCGATCACGTAATGAGATTTTTTCCATCACTTGTGTGGTCTCCGATGGCGCCGACGCTAACGGCCAATTTTCGCGTTCGATGAGGCATCTAAGGCCTTAATAAAGAAAAACTGCAGCGTCCTTCGATGGTTCAGGCATGGTGTCGGTGGAGTGTTAAAAACACGACCCAAATTGTGCTTAGAGGCGAGAGGACTAGGTCCATTTGGGTAAAATGAGGCTGAGAGCAAAATGTAATTTGTGCATCGATTTATCAACGCCGAAGACTCCTGCGTTTAACGAGCCGAAAAGTGCGGTGTTCTGTGCCGGCGATCGTCAGCGATGAAGAGGGGGGTCGGCAGGCGTCGACGTGAACAAGAAAATCACCAATGGTCACACGATCTCACCGACTCATCAAATGATGCTAAGAGCGAACTGTCGCAACAAATCATCAACCGCGCTACGTCATGATGAAACCGTGACATGTTGTGATGTTACCGAACGAACTCGTCCCATGTTGAAAGGCGGGCCCAAGGTCGATTTAAATAGGTCGCGAAGCTTCGGACGAAAAACGGTTTAGAACCTATTGCCAATAACACCAGCAAGGGGAGTTATGGGTGCTGCGATTGAAGCGCGACTATGTCTGGAGGGAACAAACACTAATAGCAAACCAAGTTTTATTCAAACGTAAAGCAATCTTTATGTTTAACAAATTACATTTATTTCCCGAAAAATATTATGTAGGTGCATTGTGCCAAGAATGTACGATAGTGCTTAATTCTTACGAAAAACCTTTTTCTTAGCGCCCCCTGAAGAGAGGCACAAGTCATTCTCATTCAGTGCAGCCCTTGCGGTGCATGGAAAGGCGCGCTCGTAAGTTCGTCTGCGGCAACACGCCCCCTCAGGTGTTCTGGTCTTTCGCACTTGCATGCGTTCTGTGAATTATTGTGGTGAGAATTTGATTTTGGTGTGCGCGAAGTTGCGAGGTGCGTTTCATCGTTGGTGAACATGTTGGCTACGGTGTTCAACGGCACAAGGCGGCTAATATTTCACGCCGAACGCTTTCCTCGGTACTTGCGGAAACGATGTGGTGTTCTAAGGATGCAATATCAACCTGCGTACGCCTGGCGAGCCCTCTCTTCTAGATAAGACACCGGGACAACGGTTCGGAGTAGTATGCTTGCTGGATTTTCATGGATCAGTATTCCTAATGCCCGGTTTCCTTCGTAAACACGCGGTGCCTACTATATTTCCTGTTATCGGTGAGCAGATTCCTAAGTTATCTGTCGCGCTACAATCACTACCATTCGCATGTCTTGATACGTTACACGTATGTTTAATTTATCGGAACAAAACGCAAAACATAGTGCACGTAGTGTACGCACTCTTTGTACTTATTATGACATTTGTTGCTTTGTGTAGGATGTGTTAAATTGCTTTATTGTGACCCTTGAATAAAACTGAAATATCATTATTTTGGCGTGACCAGGCGTCATTTCTTCTCGTTAGAACTGAAGCACACATGCAATGCGCTCTTTAAGTCCCCTGCGCATGTGCGAAGAAAAAAAGCAATGCTGCAAGCATGAGAGGTACGCTGTTTCCTGCTTTATTCACGCTGTGGAAGATGACACGAACGCAGAATAAAAGCTCTAATAATAAAGTTTCCTGGTAAAACCACGGCAAATTGCATGACGGTACACTTAAACACCGCTGTTTAGTCACTGGTCGATGTTAGTTTAGCTAGCGTTGGCTTCAAGCGCATTCGCCAAGGGCCTGCCGGCTCGCCGTAGCGCGAGTCCTTAGCGATCAGCGGCCTAAGAAAAATATTTTGAGGTCAAATTTCGCACAAGTGCCAACAAAATGACGTCACTTTTTACCGGATATTGCATCACATCCGCTTTATTTTTTGTTCCGCCGCAAGTGTTCCCTCCTCACACAGATGTAGCTAAGCCCCATGAGCAGTTAATGAGCAGCCATTTTCTGAACGTATGGGCTTCTATGGAAGCTTCGCTACAATTTACATTTACCTTGGCGGGCCATCCAACCGGGTTAGGTTCAGAAAGCATCAAAGGAAGGTAGTGTTTAGGAGGCAGATAATTGAATCGACTAAGAACATCAACCTAGTTTATTAAGTCTCTCGTTAGTGCACCGGCTTTCTTCAATCTTGATTTTAGGTTTTCCTAAAGAGTGCTTTTTTTGAGAAAGCGTTCTTTTCTGTCTGACTACCCGCCGTAGCACCTAGTGTAGTCTTTGCAAGCCAGACATCACGGCTTCAATTATCAGTCACGGCGGGCGCATTTAGAAGCGGGCGAACTGCATAAAACACACGTGTACTCAGGTTATCGGGCGCATTAAGGAACCCCAGATGATTCAAACTAATTAGCACTAACAACTACGATGTGGCTTACGATAATACCATGGTGTCCTGACAGGCAGCCTCAGAAGATGTTCATTTGAAACGTTATACACGTATTCCTCTCGATTGTGGTAAAAAAAAATCAGTCGTTTCTTGCGCCATGCAACTGTTGCTTTGCGGGTTGGACTTGCGTCAAGAACGTGTGTGATAACAGATACAAGCCGGTCTACTTATCAGTGCTTGTTACCGTAGCGTCGCTAGACATATGAACCGATGATTACAGATGCATTGTACCTAGCCGGACGGCAACAGTTGAGGAGCCAGAGAGGTGAGCCTAATGTTACATGCAACAACGGGGAAATTGCCTTGTGAATTATCGGTCCTTGTTTCGATGACAACCAAAGCGTATTAGATCGCCCAATAGCAATACGCTCGTTGAAAGCTATTGGATGTGAGGCCCACCACTGGAAACGCCGGCGCCACCGTCTGCGTGACGTGCTTGGCAGGATCACGTGGTCTCAGGGGCCACGTCGGCTGCTTGTGAAGCGCTGCCGCGTGCTTTGAAAACGACTTTGAAGTTCCACCTGCGCTGCGGCCTGTTCAAATGCGTAGGTTTTCTCTCATTTTGAACACAACTGAACCCATTTTAATAGGAGCGGCTGCCTACAAAAGCGATGAACATGCTGCTCCTGTGCTCGGTGCCGCACTTACGCCACGGAGCCCGGTGTCAGCCTGCACCGGTACCCACGGGACAATAAACTGCGCGAAGCGTGGCTTTTGAAGCTAAAAACCGGCAAGCAGCCATCGACTACGAGTCGTGTGTGCAGCGAGCACTTCGGCGACGAAGACTTTCGCTACTGCGTCGGGTCTGCGAAATTGGTGACTAGTAGACAGCGCAAATTGAGACGATCCTTAACGCGCGCTTCCCGTCGGCTACTAGTGCTTATCTCCCGCAGGATGGATAAGGCGCAACCTTTTACCTGGTGCGATACCGTCTCAGAACCTGCCTGTGCGACCCCGTGCTCAGCGTCCAAATCGGCTGCATATACCTAAGTCATTGTTTAGACACGCTGGATTAAAAAACTCACAGGGCGCCTTATGCCTTTCCCTAAGATGACTGGCATGCCAAATCAATCTTCTTCTTCTTCTTCTTGTCAGTCAATGTATTGATTCTCCCCCGCCCACTTCCAAAAGCTTTCTGCACCTAACTCGGTTTTGAACTACTCCGTGATCGGCCCACCGATCACGGAGGCTGTGCAACGCCATCATGTGAGGCTGCGAATGCGTCATCATGTGAAGTCATGTTATGCGACGTCAGGGTGACTGATAATAGCAGAGAACGGTAAGTTCACTGGAATGCAAAGAGCACGGTAAAAAATAGAGAATATTAAAAAATTCGGCAGATCCCACGTACCGTGGCAGTCGCTGTTATGCGAAGCATGCGGCGGGAAGGTGACTGTGGCGTAACTTCTTTTACTGAGCCACACGTTGCAAAATGACGCTAAAGATTTGTATAAATTTTATATGTACACATGTATGTTGAAGAGCCGCATATGTGTTATATAACCAGTTGCTTACGGCTGGGTAACGCTGCCAATCGCAACCTGGGTATTACCAACAGCAGAAGCGGTAAGCTGATATGTCCTGCTTATACGTGTCCCGAGAACGCACGCTCGTATCACGAACCCGTGTGCATGTGTGCAAGAAGTTCTTGACAGTTCCTGAACAAGGGCATCATCACCGCAATCAGTGAGCACCAGCGGCTGGTCATGACTTGTTATAGGATACGGTCGTGATCACGGTGACGAGGGGTCCATGTGTAGTGAAGTATGAGGTATAGTGCAGCTGTTGGAAGCCGTGGATGCCTCGGTCATTTCGTCGACAAATTGTCTGTCGACAGAGCCGGCGACAAGTCGGAACCTGAAGCCACCCTTCGCGTTGGTGAGGCATAGGCCGTGGAGGCTGGCAGGCCTCGATAGTGCTACGTAGACCAACATCAGTGGATGGTGTTTGTCGTATTCGTAGACTACCTGGGCGTATGTGGCCTACGTAGCCTAGTCTACAAAGCGGCTGTCAATCAATCTGGCATCATCCTCGGTCAGCATGAGGCCATCGCCCAGCCTCGTAAGAAATGAAAATGATACTGCGTCGTTCTGGTGGACGAGCTACACTTTGCGGTGCGGTGATGTGGGTATCATATGTAACTTTCGTTAATGAATTCCTCCGGGGTCGAGCAATGCTTCAATGTAGCTTGCTGAATCATAGGAAAACAAACGTAACGTTTATTAGAGTGCTATAAAAGCGGAG
Source organism: Rhipicephalus sanguineus (assembly GCF_013339695.2). Lineage (NCBI taxonomy): Eukaryota > Metazoa > Arthropoda > Arachnida > Ixodida > Ixodidae > Rhipicephalus > Rhipicephalus sanguineus. The sequence goes on along the minus strand of NC_051185.1, from coordinate 113,748,552 downwards.
CCTACACTGGAACTACAGACGTTAATCTGATATGACGCCTGTATCGTAGGAGTACACATCTTAGGAGTGTCATGTAGTGTTTATCGCTTTCTTCTAAAATTAGATAGCCAGCACCACAACCACAATTGACGTTACGCCGATATTACGCCCGCCTAGGCTGTTTTTCCAAACCACTTTATAGACCTGGCGTGGCTCAGTGGTAGAATACCTGATTGCCACGCAGAATGCTTGCGTTCGATTCCTGCTGGGACCTAATTTTCATTCTTTCCATTCGTTGAGTCAACGCTGCCGATGTTGGTTTTCCTTACCGCTCTCGCATTTGAGTTGCCAATATCGGTTCGCGAACGTTCTTGGGTAAATATAAACTGTCAATCACCTGTGGCGCATAGCCGTACCCCGCGGCCCGTGGTAAACGGGTATGTGCCACACGTGTCTAGTGGAAAGGGTTTGACGACGTACGCGACAGGATTTTAGCGTTATTCATGTCAAGACCCGGCAGTCATATTCGTCAAATCCTCTTACCCTCACATGCAAATTTTGGTGTACACCAAGTTAAGGAGGCGATCATGAGAGCACCCAGACGTAGGCGGCTAGATAGATAGATAGATAGATAGATAGATACGTAGATAGCAACGCTCAAAGTGCCAGAGGTTCGCTAAGAAATTCTTCGCATTTAAAACAGCATCGAATTTAAAACGGCATCGCATTTGCTAACGCTTTGTGTGAGCGCCGAACGAAACGAATGTACTAAAATGAGAAACAGAAGCAGCGGCAATTGCTCGCTGAGAAGACCGATCAATATGCAGTGCGCCGCAATTTGTCAAATGACATTGCCACGTACACGAATTTCGAACAAAAGAACAAAAAAAGCTTTTCAATAGTCGGGACGGCACAACACAAGTTGCCATAGGCGCGTCGGAGTTATAGTTGTAACGAAATTGTTATTGAACTGCTCTGATAGTGTCTGCGCAACAGTTCTTTGTCTACTGATGTAGTCGGGGGTCTGCCCAGAGGACCGGAGCCAGCCAGAGACCCGGGGAGATGTCGAGGAGAGGAGCCCGGAGCTGTTAACAGTAACGTTTATTTACATATTTACAGGTAGCGTGTTGCTACATGATGGGGTTAGCATCATGGAAGCTCTCGAGGGGATCTTCTCGTAGCTTGTGAGAGCTTGAGAGAACTTGTCGGGAGCTCGTCGGGAGCGCATCGGCGCTCGCATTTTATGTCCTGGCCTTCCCAGGGTTCCCTGTAGGAAAAAAACAATGGAGGCCAGGATAGTCCAATGAAAATTTCCATCTTCACCTCCGCCCCCAAAAGGGGAAGGTGAAACGCCGCCTCCTTCCTAACCCACGAAAGGAGAAAGAGGCACGTCCAGTCCGTCCCATGGCGAGGGGAAAACACTGCCCACCGCGCACACACGGCACAGCACGAAGACGTTGAGTCTTACGTGGAAGTCAGTTTCGTAGTCTGTTGCAATGATGGGTATGCGGCGCCAGGCAGGCCACGTGGTGGAAACAGCGGCAACAAGGAGCCACGGAGAACGTGGGAAATGCATCCGCAGACGGTTCCCAGACGCTGGGCCCTTTGTCCTGGGCACCTTGACGACAAAGCAAGCCGCCTCGACGGCCAACAACTCTTCCTAATCTGTCAGTCGGTCAGGCGTGCCCAAAGGGTTTTACGAGGGGCGCAGACAACCTGAGAATATTAGACGAACGACCTTCGTGTTGTCGCCGCTCTTGGTGCATCTCTGGAACCGCTGACCAGGAAGAAATCAGGGTAGTCCTAGCCGCAACGTCTCATGCGTCAAAGCGGCGCCAAGCCAGGCAGGCCGATCATAACACTACTCACAAATTCTCACATTTTGTGGCCTGAAGTTCACAGCACGGTACCAAAACGCGCTCTAAGCAAAAGCGAAATCATGAGTCGGGCATACATGTAGACATTCATACATGCAGAAGCCACGTCGGTCGCCGCGAACCCGTGCGATCGCTGGCTTTAGGCTTATTTCTGTTATGCTCCATTTGGTTATAGAAGCAGTCCATTCTAAGAAGATATTTTACACAGTGTGCAGTTAGCCACTGACTACCTTTCACGCAAGAAGCCGGTCCTGCGGTCTCCATCGCGGTGACCGTTTGAAGTGGGCGCCCCGTTTTCTGCAAGAGACATCGACTGTAAACTACCTTGTGCATTCTGTTCGTCGAAAGGTATTATTTTGACAGTAAAGAACATATTTCGTTTCGAAAGTAGTTACAGAAATGTCCCGGTGGGCTTCTGCGAGGTGTTTTTTAGAGCGCTGACAGAAAAACCTACGGGGAGCGCGCGGCGGTATCCTGCCAAGCACGCAATCGAGGCGCGTGCGATATAGGGCGACCCCGTAACTCCTCGCCCCCAATAACCATTCCGCTCTAAGGTGAGTCATGGCGGCCGGACCTCCGATGTGGGCACAGTTTTCGCGACCACCTCATTGCGGACGTCAACCGGTGACCGAGTTCCTCTGTCGACGAGGTTTGCAGTTCTCGTCATCTGTCGCATGTCTCCCAAGCGGATACAGATGCTTCCATCCTAGATTCTTCTGTAGCCCCCCAAAACTCAGCCAGGCTGCGTCGCGCGTGGTGGAGAGACACGAGGCGGACACGCACGGTTCCAGTATTGTGAATTGTGTGACTTGTTAATTATGACCTGTGCTTTTTTAAAGACGATAGTCTTTCTTGGGGAACTTAAACGCAGAAATTTTGGTCTGTCTGTCTGTCTGTCTGTCTGTCTGTCTGTCTGTCTGTCTGTCTGTCTGTCTGTCTGTCTGTCTGTCTGTCTGTCTGTCTGTCTGTCTGTCTGTCTGTCTGTCTGTCTGTCTGTCTGTCTGTCTGTCTGTCACCCGATTCAGCCACCCGGCCAAAGTTGAACCACTTGCTTACCGCCCACCCGTCTTGAACTGGTACGGTTGTTCGTACTTGTGAACGTTGTCGATCAAAAAGTAAATATTACGCATATCTGCAGACACAGGTACTAAAGCGGAGTTATTTCCATAAAGACACTTTCGCGCTAGTGTTATACGAAAAGCATTAGCGATATGACGGGATACATATTAGTACTTTGTCAAGCAATGTAATAATATCAGGAGTATTGCATGCCGAAGCAAAGATATGATTACGAAGCATGCCGTAGTAATGAGCTCCGGACATTTCGACCATCTGGTGTTTTAGGGGCGAAGCTCCTTAAGGCGGCACCCGTTCGTCCCTCGTAGTCGTCCGTCATCGTAGTAGTGCGTAACAAGTCTTACGCTTTGACCTCCAAGGTGGGGCCGGTGGGAGATTTCTCCTGTGCGTTGTTGAACAATAAAAATTCGCAGCGTGCGCGTTAACTAAAAGCCGAATTCTTCTGTCTCTCATTCCCCATTAGCAGCCATTGCATGTTCCAGTAGGAAACGTTAGTAGAAGTAGAAGTGTAAGTGTTAGCTAAAAGCCGACTTCTTCGTATCTCATTCCCATTAGCAGCCATTGTTACCTCCAAGGTAGTGCCTGGTGAGATTTTCCTGTGCGTGATTAAACAATAAAAATTTGTTCAAACGTCGTTGATTGATGCAATAAACCAACGAAAGACGCCAGATGTTTTGTAAAAGCAGAACGAAAGAACGCCAGATGTTTTTCTTAAAGTGTAGTAGTAGTAGTTGTATGTAGCCACCTCGCCCGATCGTCAACGGGCGAGGTGGACCGGCAACGGCGCGAGGACCCTGCCGTACGAGAGTAAATCACACTAAAAGACATACTTTGCGGGCGATACACTCTAGTGAGCTTTCAACTTTTCGTCTTAATGTACATGATTAAAGAATTATTTCTACGAAAAACGCAAGGCACACCCTTAAGCAATATATTTGGTTTTGGACGCTAAATGGAACCATGAGGCGATGCGAAGCCGGAGCACTTGCATGATCGCGTTCCGTTGGCTTTCGTTGGGCATGCTACCGACCTCGCGTCGTGGAACGCGCGTCCTGTCTTCCCTCTAGCCTTGCCTTTAATTCGCACAGGGCGAGCGGGCGCTCTTGGCGCTCGGGGAGCGGACTTCTTCCTTGCATTTCATCGATCACAAGTGATAATGAAGGGACCACGTAAACCAACAGTACAATAAAAGTTTGATGTTTAATATATACACGATGTTTCACACTCTTTATATTATGTACTGGGCGCATTTCACGGAAGAGTTTCACGGTTTACAGATGATTCCCTCCGTTAGCTTCGCCCCACTCATCATCATTCACCCCGTGGATATGCTGTGATTTTTTTTTTTACCGTGCTCAGGCATCGCACACTGCACTTGCGTCTGCCACTAATTCGCCTCCATCTAAATGCAACTTCCGAGGCTGGGACCGAGCCCACGACCTACGGGTGAGCAGCCAAGCATCATAAACACTATACCATCATGGCGGGCTACTTCGTCATGTCGAAAAAGATAAGTGAAAAAAAAAACAAGGAAAAAGGCGTATCTAAAGGAGGAATATGACTGTTTTAATGCGGATTAGAACTACGACAACACAGAATTAGACACATAGAATTAAGATAACATTAGAACTCAATCAGTCAAAGGACCAAGCAGGATTTAGTACAGGCTACTCGACGATAGACACACATTCACACTATGAATCAGGTGATAGAGAGGAGGAGGAATGCAAAAGGGGGAAGGCAGGGAGGGTAACCAGACAGCAGTCCGGTTGGATACCCTACGCCGGGGGAAAGGAAACGGGAGTGGAAAGATGGGAAAGAGAGAGAAAGGGGGGGGGGGAACGAGAGAAAAAGTAAATCATGAATAGATGCGGTGACACTGTACAATAGTCACAAGCGTTCACAAAGGCCAGTAGTCGTTAAAAAGCACAAAAGTGCTTTAACAGCCTTGTGGACCGACGAGCAATGGGGACGGTGCTCCAGCAGCATCTGCACGGAGAGCGGCAGATCGTCCAATCGTCGCATCGCATGAGAAAGAGTTCGTCTTTCAGAGGCAAATCGAGGGCAGCGGCATAGCAGATGATCGATGTCTTCCTCAGTACTGCAGACCTCGCATGCCGCACTGTGGGTGACTCCAATTAATGTTGTGTATGCCTTCGTCAAGGCAACTCCCAACCAAAGCCGACAGAGAAGCGAAGTTTCACGTCGACGAAGGGCCTGATGTAGGTCGGAGTTCCTAGCGTAGGGTTTATTTGGTGGAGTCTCGTACGTCTTATACTTGGCATGTTCCCTTCCGCCAGACAGAGACTACGTGCCAGGTGACGATGCTGACTTGCAGCGTCTGTCCTGGAAAGAGGAATTGGAACGGTGGTCTCTTCTTGATGGGATGTGCGTGCAGCACTGTCTGCGCAAACATTGCCACTGATCTCGCAATGACCAGGTAGCCACTGAAAGCCAACCTCGTGGCCTGTTTCTTTGACGCAGTGATGAATCTTGAGAATCTGGTACGTAAGCTGTTCGTGGCATCCGCGTCGGAGAGCTGACTGCAGGCATTGCAACCCCGGTTTCGAGTCGGAGAAAACAGCCCATTTGCTCGGTCTGTCCGAGTCGATGTACTCCAGGGCACAACGCAAAGCCGTAAGTTCTGCCGCAGCAGATATAGTTCCATGGGATATTTTGAGTCGTAGGGTTATATATAGCCTTCACAGATTACGAAAGGCATTTGATTCAGCCGACATATCAGCAGTCATGCACGCACTACGGAATCGGGGTGTCAACAAACCATGTATAAACATACTGGAAGAAATCTACAGCGGCTCCACAGCCACCATAGTCCTCTATAAAGAAAGCGACAAAATTCTAATAAAGAAGGGTGTAAGGCAGGGAGACAGAATCTCCCAAGTGCTATTCACCGCGTGCTTACAGGAGGCTTTCAGCGCCCTAGATTGGGAAGAATTCGGAATAAGAGTTAATGGAGAGCACCTTAGTAACCTGCGATTCGCTGATGACATTGCATTGATGAGTAACTCAGGGTACGAATTGCAACTCATGATTACTGAATTGGACAGGGAAAGCAGAATGGTAGGTCGGAAAATTAATAGGCAGAAAACTAAAGTATTGTGCAACAGTCTCGGATGAGAACAGCACTTTGCGATAGGTAGCGAGGCACTGGAATTTTTTAAGGAATACGTCTACTTGGGACAGGTACTAACCGCGTAGTCTAACCATGAAACTGCAGTAACTAGGAGAATAAGGGTGAGATGGAGCACATTCGACAAGCATTCTCAAGTCGTGAATGGTAGTTTACCACTATCCCTCAAGAGGAAGGTATATAACAGCTGCATCTTACCGGTACTTACCTACGGAGCAGAAACCTGGAGGCTTACAAAGAGGGTCCAACCTAAACTGGGGATGACGCAGCGAGCAATGGAAAAGAAGACGATAGGTGTAATCTTAAGGGACAAGAAGAGAGCAGAGTGGGCCAGGGAATAAACGAGTGTTAAGGACATTTTAGTCGAAATCAAGACCAAGAAATGGACATGGGCAGGGCATGTGACGCGTATAGACAAGGTAACCGCTGGTCATCAAGAGTAAATGACTGGATTCCATGAGAAGGAGAATGCGCGAGGGGGAGTCAGGAACTTAAGTGGGCAGATGAGACTAAGAATTTTGCGGGTACAACCTGGCTGCAACAAGCACAGGACCGGGTTGATTGGCGGAACATAGTATAGGCCTTTGCCCTGCAGTGGGCATAGTCAGGCTAATGATGAAAACGCGTTACACGCTTCTCCACCGCTGGTCACCTTAGAGTGGAGAAGCGGTGAAAGGCGGGGTAGTTGGTACATAACTTAAAACTTGAAAAACAGCGCAAAGAGAGGACGAAGGAAAGTGACGCCCCTCCTTGGCGCCCGTCCTTGTGCCACTTTCCTTCGTCCTGTCTTTGCGCTGTTTTTCAAGTTTTAAGTCACATTAGACAACACAAATTGAGTTCAAATCTTTTTCAGCTCTCTTTCTTGCGGTTTGACGAGGCTGCTATCGGGTGCGTCCGAGTGCGCAGTCGCTTGAAAATTTTCAAATTTCTCTACTGGTAAATGACAGCGGTCTGACCACATTGGTTCTGCGTCATTTTTTACAGTTATTGTTCAAGCCTCCTGCGAACTACCGCAGTTTAACCAAATCATCTCCCGCCTTGGTAGTCAGTTGTGATTATGGTGGCTGACTGCTGACCTGAATGTGGTGGTATCGACTTCTGGCCGCGGCGGCCGCATTTCGATGGAGGCGTAATGCAAGAGTCCTACGTGCTTCGAGGTGGGCGCACGTCAATGTAGTCCAGGTGGTCGAAATTTCCGGAGCCCTCCACTACGGCGTCCCTCATAATGATATCGTCGTTTTGGGACGCGAAACCCATAGAATTATTATTACCTCCACCAACCGCGTATTTGGCACCAACAAAAGCCTTCTGAAAAAAAAAAAAGACTTTGGAATACACTTCCTAAAGAAATAACTTCATCATCATCCATTCTGTATATTTCCGACTCGCTGCGCCAGCACATCCTGTACAAATGCTGAATTCACAAAAGTGTAGTTTTCTTTCGAGTATTGTGTACCGTTTTGCCTTTTATTTCTCCTTGTCTGTAATCTTTTATTTTAGGTTTTCTATAATTGAGTTTCCTTTTGCGCATTATATAAGGTTTCGTTTGTTTTGTATTCACCTATGTATAGGAGCTTTTCACATGGACATAAATAATACTGTCGGTCATTAATGAAAACCAGCAGATATTGAAGCCAAGGAACATCTAAGGAGCGTTAATTGTACTATTTTAAGTGTATTGCAGTAATTGTAATATAGATGTGAAGAAAGTAAAGTGGACGAAAACAGAACTTGCCGCTAGCAGGGACCGAATCTGCGACCTTCGGATTACGCGCCCCATCGTCTCACGAACTCAGCTACCGCGGCGGTCGTCCCCTCAACCACTTATCGTGTATTTATGTGCACAAGAACCCTGGGAGTGCTAGTCAGCGCCGCACTTAGCCATGACGACGAGTGTGAAAAACTCTTTTTTTTTTTTTTGTCAGATAGCGTCACACAGTACGTGAACCTTCATCGAGCGGACAGCTGAACAATAAGCCCTGGGATACTACGTGAAGGCATCAACTTTGCCGGAGCAAGACCCTCGCTGTGAAATCCGCTGCGAAATCTTATCTGCTGGTTTTCATTAAGGTTATGTCAAACACAGAAAGGAGCCCTCGAAAATTCCCTTCTTTCATTCACTGTTTGTCATAGGGACCCTTTCCACAACTCAAGCTAGGTTCCGGAGTCCCATCTGTATTAATATGACGCACTGTACTCTATTTTGTTATGTATAATAGATAGATAGATAGATAGATAGATAGATAGATAGATAGATAGATAGATAGATAGATAGATAGATAGATAGATAGATAGATAGATAGATAGATAGATAGATAGATAGATAGATAGATAGATAGATAGATAGATAGATAGATAGATCAGTACTTTTGTAGAAGCCTCCTTAGACAAAAGCATTCCGATCACCTTTCAACACATTTGCTTAGTGAGCTACTGTCGCATGTCTGTACGCGAAAAACGAAGTGAGAAAGCGTTCCTTATCTGTAGCTCTTGCTTCGACATAAGGGCAAAATGGGCGGTTATCTTTATTAAGAGCGGTTTCCTTTAATGCGTATTTCATCGCCCCCATGCGATGGAAAGCCGCACGCAAGAAGTGAACACTACGGTATATGTGCGATAACAGTAGCAATGCACCGTTTTATCTCTTTTTGTTGCTACGCGAGAGCGGATTAGCGCAAGACCACCGAGCAGCGAGAAGCCCGGTGACAAGAACAGCTATTCCGCTCCTACGTGGGAACGAAGCAGCCACGCATGAATTCACACCACCATGCCGGGTCTCCGACGAGTGCACCGTTTTCGCGAACACCCCGTCGCAGGCGTCAACTGGCGACCAACTCGATTTGTCGAGGAGGTGCCCAGCTCGCGTGTGTGTGTCCTCTGCCGCATGATTCCCAAGCGGATAATGGTGCTTCCGTGCGGTCACCTTCTATGCCAGTCGTGTCACGCAGCCAGCTCCCAAGGATGCCGTGGGCGGTGTCCCTTGGATCAAGAGCCGTTCGAGGAAGCTGAATGTGACAGCTATGATTTGCCTACCAGAAAAGCGAACGCCTTGAAGGTCAGAAAGTTGTTCAGTTACGTTACTAGATTTACTGAGTATGTGCGGTTATAGCTGTGTAAGACTGGCCGTTTCGTGTACGCAAGCTCGTAAGCTTATTAACCATGCAGTAAACACTTATCAGAAAGTTTCTTTTGCCGGTATATCTTAATTAGAGCTACTAAATGACGGGAACCACGTAGCGGAATGTTGTAGCATTGAACTTATTGGGGTGCTTCTGGTACATATCACTAAGTAGAAATGGGCATATTTACTCTGTCGTTCGGCACACACTATTTTGCGGGTAACAGCCACTGCAGTCTCAAAAGGCGGGAATAAACGAATAGGTTGTTGACAAACTTTGAAAGTTGTAAGAAATCTGTAGAATCACAAGATTGTTTCGACGCAAACTTATATTCAACTGATATTCACTTAACGCTGAACTTCATGGTGAAAAGATGTCACAAGAGACGATCGCTTTATATTGGTAGAAACCGCTCTGTCCGTGGCTTGCTCCGCCAACCACTCAGTCCACCTTGCTGCTCGAACCGACGCGCACTATCGACTTGCCCGAGACTTATTTTATCTTTCTTATTTGATATCCGCTCCACGGGTTACAGCGATTCATTATGTTTTCGCTCCAAAGCAGGAGATCACTTCTTAGGTCAGCCTGGTATTACGAATATAAGCTATTCGGTCAGGTTATCCCATTTCGAAAATAAAAATTTGAAGGGCGCTTGAGCTTCATCTTCAAGAGTAGAGCGTGCTATGCGTATTAGGGCACCGTTATAAAAATGTTGTCATTCTCTAGCCAGACTTCGCCTTTTGGTGGGCACCTCAACCATGCCGCGAGAAAAGCGACGTCTGTATGCGTAACACCGGCCGTTTTAAAGTATCCTAGATTGCCGTACTGCAACTAAAGTTGCGAAATAGCCACTATTCCATAATTAATAACGCTGTGAATTAGCGAAATACGAACTACCCGTTCGTTAGGCAATATAGGCACACTTACGCAGCTGCACGCTTTCTTGATGCTTTCTTGAGTGTCTTGTCGAGGGTGGTCCTTTAAAGCAACCACGATTTGCAGATCCATAAGATTTCGCGTTTTGGAACGTATGCTTCTGTTACGGAATATTACATGTTACCGCGACTTCTCCGACTCCGTGAGGCCTGTATGGTGGTGGTCTTTCCCCGAAACCCCAGTTTCAGGCACTGGCGTGGCTCGGCGGTCCAACACTTGCTTGATTATGATGATGATGATATAAAGTGGTTAGTGGCTCAAGAGTCAGTGATGGCAGAAGAGCGGCGCGACAACAGTTAGTGAGTGATCAAATATAGTGTAAGGGTGCTGTATAAGGACCTGAAATCACGTGCACTAAGTGTGCACAAACCCTACATAATTCAGAAAATTATGACAGTTGGATGATATTTCAGTGAGTGAAAACGGTGGCATTAATGACAATGTAATTAATTTTGTTACAATACGAGGGAACTACTGCAATCGCATGGACACTACACTCTTATTCAAGTACCGTATAACGTCCGGCACATAAACGGCCCATTTTTATTCCACCACAACGTACTGCATATAAGCGGCCCTTCAATCGCCATTAAGCGTGACAAATTCTGCGGTGACGGATTGGGCCCGCTATATGCGGCCGCGAGCGGTCGCAACGCTTATATGGAGCCCGAGGCGGAAATGGCTCGAGCGGACGCAACGCTTATATGGGGCCCGACGCGAAAGGCGGACGCAACGCTTATATACAGAGCCCCGCCTCCCTGACCTTCGCCTGTGTGAAAAGCCACAAATACGTTTTATTTTTAATAAAAATTATGGCCTGTAGCATATCACGACACTGCTGCCACCTACATTCTTTTTGGTTTAGACTGTAAGCTAACAGTTGCAACAGGTCTCGTACTGCCGGAGCACCACCAGCTTCCCGTGAACACATGTGTGCCGCGCTTACATGTTTATCGTGTATTGTGTGCGTTTATTGCGTGCTTATCGTACGCGACATTCGTCGACTGGGCATTTTCCGCGTGTTGGGGCGTTCTCCTGCCTTGATCCAGTGGCGGATGATGGTCGTTGTTCGTTGCCACTCAACACAGCCTCACGGGACGCACAGCTTTGTGTCCGCGCTCAAAAGTGCTTTCTTGCTTCGTTCATCGATTACTCACGTTGATCGAGTGATCGAGTGTACTTCCGAACACAATCCGCGTCCGAGTGTTTTGACATGCGGCGACCGCGGTTCCACAGGAGCGGAAGCTTGAGCCTTTTGACGAGCGACTGTGCCAAACTTGGGTAAGTTGAAGAAGGTCGCTGAGCTACGTAACTTTGTTACTTCATTGCATGAAAACTGTTTGCAGGAACCGTCGTGTTGGCACAGCGAGGATAATCAACAGATACCCGATAGGCAGGTATGGTTTGTGCTTTGTGTGCTCTTATATACACCACCATAAATGACATGTTTGAAGGATGCGCATTGCGCTACGCAATCTTATGCTTCGATCATGCAGGCCTCGTGTCGTTGTGCTGTTATTCCTTGACTGTTTACTGTACGAGATCATCGCTTGAGAGTGTTTCTAGAATCCCTTGTCGCCGTTAGAAAGTGTGTGCTTTTAAACACATGGGGTCGTCCCATAATGTTTTAACTGTGGTGATGCGAGAGTTCACCAAACTCGGCAATAACACGCAAAATTATCACAAGACTGGGGACGTGATACAGGGGCGTAGCCAAGGGGGTGTTGGGGGGGGTTCAACCCCCCCCCCCCCCTCCAAAATTTTTCAGTTTTGCTTGCGTATATAGGCACGCACACATACAAACGCACGCACGAACATACATAAAGTATGGTTGAACCCCCCCCCCCCCCCCCCCCGAAAAAAATTTCTGGCTACGCCCCTGACGTGATAGCAAAACACACAGCCCTGACACGCGCACACGATGATGGATATGTTTTCGTGGTTGCGTCCCCGAGCTTTTCGCCAGAAATCCATGCAGTTGTTTTGTGGTTAGGATTTTAAACTAGCTGCCTCATAAATGTTTTAAAGGAGCTCACTCGAAGTAATGTATTTGAGTGAATTACGTTACGTACTGGTACTAAGTGCACACTCCAACAAATGTGTACTTAATGTGAAGAAGCACATGTTTATATCAAATAGTGTTAGTAGACGAATATGTCAATTCAATTAGGTTAATTAAGCTAACACATGCTACTCTTTGTTTCAATATTGTGTGTTTGAGAAAATATGCGTGAGCTCGTGTTCTGCCATTATATATTTTTTCTTAGCATCTTTAAGCACACGAGGTTCTCTATCACAAATAACTTAGATTGTGCTCATGTTGCGAGAATGTTGCTTTATTGTGTGGTGCTTTAAGTTATTGTATTTTCACGCTTTTTTTTTACTTAGCATAGTACCAATATTGCTCTCTTACTTAAATGCATAACCAAGGTTTAGTATGCAGTGATTTAGGGTTTATTGAGCTTTGTAAGGTCATAAATTAAAAGAAAAAGATCTCAATTCTCATATATGTTTCCAGAAGTTCACAGAAAGTTAGGAAAATATTATCGGTTTTGTGAAGGCCTTACATAACTTAAAATGAAATCAAATTGACAGCTCAACTCTACAAGACAAACTACACGGGAATTCGCTTTAGAGAACCAAAAGTTTGTTCCCTGAATGGCTTACATTCATGATGCAATACAATATGCATGGCTCATTCCCACCTCACACCAAGTGCACATGGACCACGCACACTCTTTCATTTTTTTTATATTTCGATAAAAGTGTGCATATCGTTATTTTCATGTGGATCGCCCATAGGGCTATGTGCATATTTCGGGTATTCCTTACAGTCTTGGGCAATAACTAGTTACTAGTAACGCGTTACCGGTAACTAGTTACTTTTTTCGGTAACTTGTAACTGTAACTAGTTACTTTTAATTTATAGGAACTTGTAACGGTAACACTGTTACTTTTTTACAGAGTAACTGTAATGGGAAATACCGTTACAGTTACTTTCCCATATCCTCTCCACCTTTCATCTTTCCACAGCACGGCTCCCCTACCAATTTAGGGGTGGAGGTCGCTTAGAGAATTATCTACCCTGCAGAAGACCGAGGTCAGCAGTCAGTCTTTAACACAACTTAAGTTTACTTGTAAACTACATGTCGTAAGTCAATCATGTTGGAACTGAACAACTTGCTAAATTCAAGTAGTTTTTTTTTTTCCGGCGTATATATATCCTTTTTGTCACTTGAGCTTCTAGCCCGGTTCTTGGTGTACCGGTGGAACATCACGACGCCAAGTTTATATTCTCCTTCGTCCGAGGCTGCGCAATAATCGTGTTTGACTGACGGCTAGAAAGCAGCAGAGCGCGAAACGGTTGAGAGGCACAAATACTGTGAACTAAGTAATTTTTCAAAACCTCTTTGAAACTAATTGTAAAAGGTTTACTCCAACTTAATACAACAATTATTAACAAAATCACATGGACGTTTTGCCTCCTATGCATGTGACATCCTCAGTATACACTGGCAACAAGAAAAAGAAAAGGAAAGAAAGAAAAAAATTTGCGGAGATCGACCAGTGTCCCATACGTCCGTGTAAACCAGTAGGGGAATGTGGTTGTTGCATGTTATAGTCGGATACAACTTTAGAAGTCAGCGGCATTTTCTCCTCAAAGGCAGATGAACACAAGCCTGCACCAATGGGCGCGCACTCGGGACGGACATCATGAGCGGGATGGCGGTGGCTTCGCCTTTGGAGAACATCGGCGCGTGCATGAGCGGGACTATTTCTTTTCTTTAGTCTCTCCTGACTTCTTAAGTTGTATCCGACTATAGTTACTATATATGCTACGACATGGCTCCTAAAGGTGCCATATACAGTAACTATATTGCAAGCCGACGCGTCGCGGCGAATGAACCGCGATTCCAGGAGTTCCTTCCCTTCACCTTCGTTCACGAGCCAGCGTCGTCACAGTGTTTACGTCAAAGCTATGCCCTGTTCTCCGGAAGTGTTAAACAAGCTCCATCTTAGAATGCGTTGCATGAGTTGCTTTAACAACATCCCGTTTGCCTTCTTTAAGCCTCGTTGATTCTTTCCTTCCCGTTTCACCGATGCAAGTCGCGTCGCAATGCCCGCGTCGGGCTTGTATATCACCCTACTCTGATCGTCTGCAGGTGTGCAACCTTTGGGTTTCGCGAACACATGCCCCAGAGTATAACGGGACTTAGAAACGGTTTGTATGCCCAGCGGACGCAAAGCTAACCGAACAGGGTCTGATACACCTTGAACATATATATGGAACAGACACAATGGACGTCGTCTTCATTCGTCACACACTCTCCGTTGCTATTTGCATGCGCTTCTGGGTGTCGTTAATAAACATCCTATGATACTGCTGTCGTTCTAGTGCATCAACCACATTTTCCATTTTGAGTATCAGAGGACATTTGTTATTATTATTTGCAAATAAATTCCCTTTTTCACCAACGGCGCATGAACAACAAAATTGATGCAACAAAATGAGGTGTACACAACAAATGCTTGTGTTTGGCCCCCTATTAGGTTTACTTCGTCTAGGATTTTACCACGTGCAATTTTGACTGCCCGCATGCCTTCATACATATTTAATAAATGAATTCTATCGTTTGGTTTGTAATCTATTATTTATTTTATACAGTAACGGAAAAGTAGCGACGTTACTTCGTCATAGTAACTGCAACTAAGTAACGACGTTACTTGTCACAGTAAGTGTAACTGTAACAGGTTACTTTTGGAAACTCTGTAACTGTAACTGTAACAGTTACTTTAACAGAGCCAATGACTTCACCCATCAAGCACGTGTTTTTCAGACACCCCTCTCAATATCACTTAAATTCCACATGTGGGCTTTTAAAAGTACGCCGCCCGCTTTCCCCGCCTGTAGTTGCCTTACCCACCATCTTCTGCAGCCCTTTGTGAGGGCTAGACGTGCCGCCCTTCTGCAGCCTTTCCAAGTGGCTTTCATACTCCACTCTTTTTTTTTGCCTTTGACGGCTCTCGCTCAGTAGACCCCCCCCCCCCTTTTCCATTTTTTTTTCTTTTTTTCTCTCCTTTTTCTTGCTTTTTTTTTCCTTCTTTGCAGCTCCCCTTACTTCTGAGATGAGAGGCCTGAGCGCCGTTGCAAACTTTCTTGAAATGATGTGGCAAGGGCTACACTCCTCTCTCTAGTTTTCTCTTTCCAGGCAGCAATTACCAACAGCGACAAGCACCACCGCTAGACATCACGTCAACACTAACCCTTTAAAACTAACACGCCAAGGATGACAAGGTGCCTTCGATAAAAATAGGTCCCCCTATGGAAACGTCGGCCAGCCTGTCTGAGGCACTTTCTCCTGTTTGAAACCTATCCCACTTTTTTGGCTTAGGTAACTGTAACACTGTTACATTTTACTGGTAACGTGCCCATGACTGATTGCTTACTGTGTACATGTGTGAATGTTGAACACGCAATGGCACTCTTTCAATAGTCTGCAAGTGGCTGGTCCACTAATACCTGTTCTTATTGCACCATGATCCCTTCATTCTAGGATCGATCTCTTTAATATATGAATATAGACTTGCCTGAGGACATGTTTGGTACTCACTATCTGTGTGTGGTTGGGTTTGTCTTGAGTGAAAATCAACATTTCCTTGTGGTATCTATTATGCATGTATCAGCGATGAGAGCTGTTCATGGCACCGACACAGAGGACAGATTGCAGTACAAGATAGGAGCATACTTCCTGCAAGCCCGGGCAAGCCATAATGAGTGGTAGGCATTTCTTTTCATCACTAGATTGCGACAGTTTGGACACATAGCACCTATAGACCTTATGCAAAATCTGCTGCCATCTAGCGGCCGCTGTGTGCATTTCCGCCATGTTGAAGGCTAAGCGCGCTCCGCATGTAGACAAGGAGCGTACATATCAATGTGTGGCGGCTGATAAGAACGAAAATGCCAACATATTTTCGAGTGCTGTGTTGCTGAGATTGAGGAAATTGGGATGCTGAAAGAAGGTTTGCAGGAACCAAGCCTCCATGTTAGTACATTTCCTCGTGGCCGACGAGAATCAGCAGATCGTTCCGTTGCTTCGGTTACTGCTTACGACTAACGCCGTGTTTCCGTTCGCCGTTAATATATGTGGTATGTGACAGCATCGGCACTCATCAGAGAACACTCTTTCATGTCATGCCAGAACAAGAAAGTTTTCGCACCGTGTGCTTGCTGCAGGCACAAACCCGCTTCGTGTACGAGCTTCAAAGCTGCATCGCGGCTTCTCGCACATGCCTGCGCTGCTGTTGATATTAGCTTGTTTATTAAATTGCGATAACAATTACATGTTAGACAGATAGCTCGTGCGCGTCATTGATTTGCAGCGGACGGACCGATTGTGCTGGAGCGTGTTTGTAGTTTGTTTTCGATGGTGGAGTTTAACAAGGTAGCGTCTGGTGGGATGCTTTGCGTGCGTATTTCTTCACTATGCGTATTTTTCAAGCATTTCATGTGGTATCACTGCCAGGTTCAGACGGGTTGCCCGGATGTCCTGACCGCCCCCACCCCTTACTTTTTTTGTTTAACTTATACCCCAGGAAGAGCAAATCAGGTTCTCCCAAAAGCTGATCCCCCCTTCGGAAAAATCCTCTGTACACTCCAGTTTGCTATGAAATGTTAACAGGTGCTTCAAGTGCGTGGTACTTTTCTTATGAAACTAAATAAAATGCTGTTCCGGGAAATGTGCTACATTCTACCGTGGGTGCGCTACCATGGTTACGCGCTGAGGCGGTTTCAGTCGGCGAAGCAAAACTGCCTTGCCGCAACGGGTTTAAATTGTAAAGCACCAGTAGGCCCCTAAAGCGACAATGTGAACACGAATATTCTTGGTGTTTCCTGTTATATAGGATCACATATCGGAAGGATATTCAATAAAATACCAGCTGATCGGCATCTACTTCTAGGAGACACTACACTTTTCATGTTCACTTTCCACGTGCATGAGATGCGCAATTTTCTGCATTTTAATCGCACGGTAATTCTGTACATAACATAGGTCGGATGACTACAACAGCGAAATAATATTATTTCAAAGATAAAAAGAGGACAACGTTTTATTTAAAATTAGATGGACACTACGTCGGCTCGACATAGGCTGTCCCTCATGAAATATGCTTTCAATTGGGCCAACTGCACTTTCTTACCGTCATCGCTGCGCCTAGCCGCGCTAAATAAAGCCTCTTCCCAACCATCCTACATTATACAAGCATGATATTCAGATAGCTAACAACGCTTTATTCGCTACACTGAAAACAGACAGGCCAATTTGTAACCTAGCGCAGAGCTCATTATCGACGACGACAGGCCTGCACGTGACTCGCAGTGTCAAACTTGTACCTTCTTCCTCGCTGTGAGGCGGTTCTTTACACGTAATAACCGTCAACGTAAAAACTAGGAAATGCCGGTAACGTGTACAGGCCCGCCTGACATTTTTATGCCCTGATTGCCGACTACCAAAGCGGATACAAGCAAGAAGTGATAGCGGCGACATCAATAGAATTCGGGCACAAGCCTCCAACATGGCGCCGAATCGTTAGCTTCGTCAAACCTCCAACAGATGGCAGCAATTTTGCATAAGGTCTATTGATATACAGCATATACTGGCCTTTAGCTTAGGAGTGAGAAACGTACCTTCTGCACTTCAGTGCAATGCATATTATTTAGTTTGCATTCCTTGAACATGGAACGTCGAATAGTTTGTATTGTTGAGCTTGTAATCTTTGAACGTGGGATGTCGCTAGAGCCAACGTTTTGCAACTTGGAGTTGTCTTCATAAAGGGAGCAACTGTTAATTCTTGATGTTGCCATCTTGATGAAGGCAAGTCTACTCGTACAAGAGTTGGCTGCAGTGACATACCGTATGAAGATTTTTTTCGTCTCTTCAAGCCTCCTCCATCTTCCATCGAACATCTGTGTTGTTTGTGCTGCCATGAAACTGTGGTGCAGCTGCCATGAAAAAAAAAAATTGGGCGTGCGCAGGCACAGCTCCATCGAAGAAAAATAATTATTTCTTTGTTAAAGATAGGGAAGGCACACTAATGCAATCTCAGCCAAGATTATTAATAGTTGCTGACTCAATTTTAATGTAGTAGTTTCGTTGCTGTGCATACGCACGATGAAACTCTCATCAAAAAGTGGGAAGCAACCACACATGCTCCAGTGTTCAGCTAACCAGTCATCACTGCCTTTCTTTATGTTTCAGTCTTCCCTGAGCCTTCTTTGATACACTGCACCATTTGCCCCACATAATGCTTATCCCATCATCTGATAAACGATGCCTTCCTTACAGAGCACATAATGTGTCCTGTGATTCCTATTGCAGCCAAGTGAGTGTCTGGGTTGCAACCTTTTCATAGTTTAGCACGCTTATTTGAGGCCGTGAACACTATGCTGATGATTGCCCGAGCACCAACCGTTCTTATATTGTCGGATATCCCGTGCAGGTATGACATAGTGGCAAACATATTTTGGCCATCACAATTAGCCATTTCTTTGGCCTGGCAGCTGGAAGGTGTTTGTTTAGTAGGGCTTCTGCAGCCAATACAGCAAGGGGAGCAGGATATCCTGCTTGCATCCAGCGAGTTCTTGAAATCAAGCCTCGTCCACAAGAAATAGGAACATGATTAATTAGTACAATATGCAAGCACATAAGTTTTTAAATGTTTTAGATATGAGGATGACTGCGTCTTTCTTTATTAAATACCACAAAGGTTCTTTCGAATCTGAAGCCACTAACATATTAACACTGGCACATGATTACTAACACCCACTGGTGCTTACCCACCAGCATCCGGGCAAGGATTGTACCATATCAGGTTCCTGAATGTACAATTTCATTTGCATAAAAAGTGCATGAGCTAGTTATACGAACTGATGGGAAACAAGCCATTGCTGCCTCTTAGTTTCTCCCACTCAATAATGGTAGAAAGGTGCATTGTCTGACACTGCTTGGACAGTGGCGTAGCGAGGGGGTAGCAGACCGGGCCCATGCCCCCACTCGCCCTCTTCCCCGAAATGAATTTCTGCCTATGCCACTGTGGCTCGCTAACGCAGTAAAATTTCTGTTCCTATTACTTGTGGACAAGCCTTAATTTCCAAAGAACTCCCCTGACACAAGCAGGATATCCTGTTCACCTTGCTGTATCGTTTGCATATGCCCTACCCAGAAAACCACCTTCCAGTTGCCAAGCCAAAAAAAAAAAAAGCCAAATCTTGATGGCCGAAAAATGTTTGCCACGATGCCATATCTGCACGGAATATTCAACAATATAAAAACGGTTGGTGCTCGGAATCATCAGCATAATGTTCATGGCCTCAAATAAGCATGTTAAACTATGGAAAAGCAGCAACCCAGATACTCAGAGGAGAGGCTTGGCTGCAATAAGAATCACAGGACACGTTACGTGCCCTGCATATAAGGTACCGTTTATCAGATACTCCTATCATGGGGTAGGCATTATAGAGGGCAAATGGGGCAACATCTCAAGGAAAGATTCGGGGAACATTGCAACAATGTAAAGAAACGCAGCGATTGCCTGTTTGCCAAACAGTAAAGAAACTATACTACATTGATTATTGAGTCAGCAGTATTCATAATCTTGGCCGAGATTGCGTTAGTGTGTCATTACACTACTTGTCAAAGAAATAACTATTTTTTCTGACGCAGCTGTGCCTGCGCATGTTGAAGTTTTTCTTTTTAAGTTATAAATATGTGTGATCTGAGTCCAAAAAACACTTAAAAGATAGCGCCTATCTGTGTCCCTTCTTGTCCTGTCTTCACTACTCTCTGCAATAAACGTAATGGTTAAAAGGGAGCCGTTCGGCGACCTAACAGCTTGTCACTATTAGTGGGTTTAGTAGGCCTTGAGGCGCTCCACGTTGACTATGTCGCGCCTCGACGGCGCATGTCCAAAGCTGGTTCGATGGGTTCGATCAGGTAGTTGACCGGTGATGTGCGCTCGATGACCCGGTAGGGGCCTTCGCATTTCGGCAGTAGTTTTGAAGAGAGGCCAGTTGCAGTGGTAGGGACCGAGAGCCATACGAGCGCTCCGGCGACTAACGTGGACTCAGAAGTGGTGGTGCCACCGTGAAGGCTCTTCTGCCGCTCTTGTTCGTGCGTTGTAAAGGTCTTTGCAAGCTTACGACACTCTTCAGCAAGCCTGGCTGTGTGAGAAATAGGCGCACACTCAGATGGATCCGGCTTGTAGGGTAGTATCGTGTCAATGGTGTGCGACGGGTGCCTTCCGTACAACAGGAAGAAGGGTGAAAAACCAGTAAAACCAGTAGTGTTCTGAGGGGCGGTATTATAGGCGTAGGTGACGAAGGGCAGAATGGCATCCCAATTTGTGTGATCGGCGGCGACATACATTGAGAGCATGTCGCCGAGCGTGTGGTTAAAGTGTTCGGTTAGGCCATTCGTCTGTGGGTTGTAAGCAGTAGTTTTGCGGTGAACAGCATGGCACTCTTTGAGAATGGCTTCGATGACTTCCGACAAGAAGACACGGCCTCGATCGCTGAGAAGCTTCTAGGGTGGACCGTGACGCAGCATGAATCGGTGTAGCAGGAAGGAGGCAACATCGCACGCTGTAGCCGCTGTGAGGGCAGCGGTTTCGGCAGATCGCGTTAGATGGTCAACGGCGATGATGGCCCAACGGTTACCAGCCGAGGTCAGAGGAAGTGGTCCATACAAATCGATGCCCACGCGCCCAAAACGGATGTTAGGGCAAGGTAATGGTTGTAGACCGACTGTGACACGTGCGTTGAAGGTTTTCGGTGTTGGCAATCGAGGCAGGAGCGGACGAACTTCTGCACGTAACGGACATCCCT